>NW_007733010.1:2574-7515 GCF_000696425.1 Galeopterus variegatus | reverse complement strand
TTGTAGTGAAGATCTCTGACTGAGGCTTTGTGATGTTCATTGATGTATTCTACAATAGTGTTTGGCTCATAATAGGTGCTAAAATGTAGGAATGTGCTATAAGCTAAATTTAGGTTTTAAAGAGCATGTGTAGTAGGACTATAAACTAAATTTTGCAATGCTGTCCATCTTTAAATTTTCTTTGGTTTCTCTATTCATAGAGAGAGCTTTAACTGCTCTGCAGGAATTAGAGTTCATGGGTAACTGCCCCCTTTTCACCAGGTGCTGGTTATGACTGTGCTCTTGGAGAAGGAAGCAGCTAAACTTCCAAAGTCATCACCATAACATAGTGAAGTTGAAAGTAAATGCCTTTGTAGTGTGTCTATTTCTGAAGTCTTCATTAGACTTATTCCTAACTGATTTGCATTCTGTGCCCACCGATTACTTGTGGTGGTTCTACCTCTGGTCATCTTTAGCTAACTGTTCAGCTTTTTATCCTCTGATTCATTTGTTCTGAGCATTGTGGCCACAGGCAGATCTGTTCTGAAGGTTTGAACAACTCTTCTTGGACACCACCTTAAGTTTCACTCATTGGCCTCCATAGAAATATTTTTCACAGAATCATTAGTAAAAATGATTGAGAACTGAGACTGATAACACTATCTTTTCTCTGCAAAAAAAAAAAAACCTCTGCTTTGTGCAGCTGGAAGCACTTTCCAGATTTAACATTCAGTTGGCTCTCTCCAGAGTCCCTCACTGGCAGACAGTGAATGTCTTTTTCCTAAGATATCCAGGTACAGCTTGACTACTCCAACTGTTGATGGACCCATAAAGCACTGGGACTCCATTAAACAAATTAAGTAAAGTTACCATAATGACATAAGAGGAAAACAGAGATTGTGCACATATAGATCCAATAACAGTAGTGAGTCAACAGATTCTGAAAGAGACAAAAAAAAAAGAAAAAAAAAAAGGACATGTAATGGTTATGAGGAGCATTAGTCACCTACTATTTACAAAATGTTTTTAAATTTTAACAGACATTGCATGTTCCCAGACATCTGCTCTATTTACATAAACATAAACATCCATTAATGGGCCTCTGTGGGATTTCAAAATCAACTATTTGAGGGTCTAAAAATTCTGCATTTTATTTTTATAGTACTGTTTTAATTCATTCTTCTTTTGGTTTTTAGTTACTTTTTATTTACCCTATTATGAACAGTAGGTTCACTGTGTTGACATGATGGCATATGAACATTGTTTGGAAATAATTCTGGAAATAAAGCTTTTAAAAGAAAGTTACATAGGCTTAGAGTATAAAAGGCATAGACCCTTTTAACTATGCAGAAATTACTAGTGTTTTTTGTTTATTCAATTTGGGTATGCAGATCCAACTCTACTTGTATATGAGCTTTGATTTGGGCTCAAATCCTGACTCAGCTACTTACCAGCTGAAGGACTTGGGGAATGCTAGTAGCCTTTCTGAACCCTGCTTCTTCATATTTGTGGACGAGTTCTCTCACTTGTAGTGAAGATCTCTGACTGAGGCTTTGTGATGTTCATTGATGTATTCTACAATAGTGTTTGGCTCATAATAGGTGCTAAAATGTAGGAATGTGCTATAAGCTAAATTTAGGTTTTAAAGAGCATGTGTAGTAGGACTATAAACTAAATTTTGCAATGCTGTCCATCTTTAAATTTTCTTTGGTTTCTCTATTCATAGAGAGAGCTTTAACTGCTCTGCAGGAATTAGAGTTCATGGGTAACTGCCCCCTTTTCACCGGGTGCTTGTTATGACTGTGCTCTTGGAGAAGGAAGCAGCTAAACTTCCAAAGTCATCACCATAACATGGTGAAGTTGAAAGTAAATGCCTTTGTAGTGTGTCTATTTCTGAAGTCTTCATTAGACTTATTCCTAACTGATTTGCATTCTGTGTCCACTGACTACTTGTGGTGGTTCTACCTCTGGTCATCTTTAGCTAACTGTTCAGCTTTTTATCCTCTGATTCATATGTTCTGAGCATTGTGGCCACAGGCAGATCTGTTCTGAAGGTTTGAACAACTCTTCTTGGACACCACCTTAAGTTTCACTCATTGGCCTCCATAGAAATATTTTTCACAGAATCATTAGTAAAAATGATTGAGAACTGAGACTGATAACACTATCTTTTCTCTGCAAAAAAAAAAAAACCTCTGCTTTGTGCAGCTGGAAGCACTTTCCAGATTTAACATTCAGTTGGCTCTCTCCAGAGTCCCTCACTGGCAGACAGTGAATGTCTTTTTCCTAAGATATCCAGGGACAGCTTGACCACTCCAACTGTTGATGGACCCATAAAGCACTGGGACTCCATTAAACAAATTAAGTAAAGTTACCATAATGACATAAGAGGAAAACAGAGATTGTGCACATATAGATCCAATAACAGTAGTGAGTCAACAGATTCTGAAAGAGCCAAAAAAAAAAAAAATGACATGTAATGGTTATGAGGAACATTAGTCACCTACTATTTACAAAATGTTTTTAAATTTTAACAGACATTGCATGTTCCCAGACATCTGCTGTGTTTACATAAACATAAACATCCATTAATGGGCCTCTGTGGGATTTCAAAATCAACTATTTGAGGGTCTCAAAATTCTGCATTTTATTTTTATAGTACTGTTTTAATTCATTCTTCAGCTTTTGGTTTTTAGTTACTTTTTATTTACCCTATTATGAACAGTAGGTTCACTGTGTTGTGGATGTTTGTGCTTTTTTATGTTGTAGTAAAAATGAAAATGCTTATCTGCTAAAGACTTATTTGTTCCACTATGTTCTGACCTTGCCAAGAGGAGATAGTGTCAGACACAGCTGTGATCCACAGAGATGCTCAGAATATATGCTGAAAAAATTGTAGTAACGGCCCTTCTACTGGTGAGGAACAGCTACCAGGAAAAGACAGATGAGCCAGAAAGGTTCCATGTTGTGTTTGCCTGATATAGATGCTGATGAACTGAGATAATATCCCTCCCCTGTAGCTGTAAGCCAATGACTAAGACAAGGAGCCCTGCAACAGAGGAGAAGCTATTCTTATAGACTATTTTGGGGATAGTTTGTTATCAGGACAATTGCTGGGCTTGACTATTCTGAAAGAAGATAGTTAGTATAATTGTGGATGAGTCAAATTGGCTACAGCCTGGAATTAAGATCCAAAGAGAGAAGGCTTTCTACTTATTTCTGGGAAATCTAAAGAAAATAACTTGTCAGAATAAGAATAGTAAAAAGAAAGAAACCAAAGTTCTGTAGGTAATATCGCAAGCTAGGGTAATGTTTGTAAAGTAGTGAAGCTTGGTAGGAACAATGCATGTGTTGAATATTTCTGAAAATCCTATGGAATTCAGTATTCTTGTTTACATAAAGAAGACTTGTGCAAAATAAAATAGGCTTGAGAAAATTTCCCTTGAGATTTACAAAATATACATTATTTTTTACCAATTATTGCTTGGTTCTTGAACCTAAATCCTGAACTCTTATTCAGTTTTAAGGAAAAAAAGCTCTAAGAATTGGTACAGTGTTTAAGAATCTCTGGGAATTACAGAAAGTGAATACACTAAAGCACATTTTTAAGTAATGTATCTTAATGTATGATAGAACAGCAGCACAAACTGACAGAAATCTAATGGGAAGGAAACTCGGTTCTCATTAATCCATAGGAGTATAAGCATAATGCAAGTCGTAAACAGTGCTTTGCAGTGTTTCTGCCCTTATGAGTTATTTGATCCTCACACCTTACACACACACAAACACACACACACTGCATACACAATAAACTTGTGAGGTAAAGAGGACAGGTTTTCTTACCTTTGGGTACTGAGGCCCAGAGTCTTGTGACTTGCATGAGGCACACATTGTGTATGTAATGAAGCCAATATTTGAATCCAGATGAGTCTTCAGCCGAAACCCATAATTTTCCACCATCCCTTACTGTCATTTATATAGAGTTTGGGGCAGATATTTGCTTCATTAGGCTAAATGCCTTAGCCATGTTTTAAAGAGAACACCACCCAGTGTGTCAGGAACTCCTGAAGCACGGCAAACCTGACCCTCCTATTTCAGACATCAGGTTGGGTCCCTTCCAAGGGCGTAACTGGCATCAGTACTGCATTTGCTGTAACCTGCTGCCTGCCATAGACTGAAAGACTCATGTGTCACTACTGCAGCTAACTTAGCAACACTATGTTGGCATAATGCCAAAAGGAAAAAGGGATACTGTTGTAGCACTTAACAACAATTGCTTTTATCACAAGGGTTATAGTTTAGTATTTATATGCAGAGGCTTTGCCACTGTATGATTTAACTTTTACCACCACAATGGGACAGTGTAGTCGTCCTCACTGCGCGGAGAAGAAACTGGTCAGGGAGCAGACAAAGGAACAACCCCAGAGCCCTGAAGACCCCAGTTTCCATAGTTCACCATCTAACAGGCTGTTCCTGTAGCGCTCCGGGGGCTGTTTATTCATAATGAGTGTCATTCCTCCCCATCTCAGTGTCTGTGCTCCTGTTTTGTTCTCTCATTTTTCCAGAAATCTCTTTTCTCTTCCCCTTCACCCATAGAAACCCCTTACAGCTCAGTTTAAGATTTCCTCCTTTTGAAATACTTTTACATTGAGCTCTTTCTCTTTTCATTTAAGAAATATAGTTGTCTTTACAGCTCATCATATTTAGGGTTTGGGGCTCAATTTTTTTAAAAAAAATACTGTTTTTTACATATAAGTGTAAAAAAAGTTTCTTTTGCTTCACTATTCTTGCTACTTTCCCCAATTAATTATAACATCTCTGAAGTACAAAATACGTCCTTTCTGAGTACCAAATTGCCTAGCTCGATAATGTGCAAATGGATGATTGCTTTTAAATTATTTGGGTGTTTTTATCTATTTGAGGGAAATACATCTTTGAATTCCTCACTGTTTCCAGCACATA
>NW_007733010.1:2029-2441 GCF_000696425.1 Galeopterus variegatus | reverse complement strand
ATAGCCTTGCCTCCTTTGTCACCATAAGAGCATTCACTATAACACGTTCTCTAATGTGGTGAGGAAATACACACAGGGAGATGTCCCAGGTCTACTTCTCTTGTTGATTTATTGTCAGCTTCTATTTGAATTAGACTTTGGGTGGAATACAAAATAGAACTTAATTCATCCCCCTAATGATCATTTCTAGGATCTCTGACATGTTCGGTGCTCAGGGCAAGAGAAGACAGATGAAACAGAAAAATGGCAGAAAGGACCCCCTAGCAAACATGCACACACACAAACACACACACATTAAAAGTGTGGAAGTTTCATGGATGTAATGAATTATTTCAGAGGGTGTAAAGTGCAGCAGAACTTAATTATGCAGGGAGAGAAAAGATATTTGCAAAGGTGGTTCCATTCCAAAGTC
>NW_007733010.1:0-504 GCF_000696425.1 Galeopterus variegatus | reverse complement strand
GGTCTTCAAAAAGACTGTCAGGGAAGTCTTAAAAGAAACTATGGATAATGTTACTGCAAGACGGAGGAAGAGGAGGGTCTTGTTCTATAGCGGTAGGAAGTTTCTTTGCAGTAACATAGAAAATGGAAACTGTACCTAGTGACCTGACCAATCTAGAGAAGGAGGTTATTAGGCAAAGTACAGAAAGTGTCTTTGGGTTTTTCGCAGTGACATGATTCAATGAGAGCAGAGGTAAGCTATAAAAGGAATCATTCTGTTTTCGACCCCATTTCAGAGGGCATTTGAAAGAACCAGCACTTTCTGGTTCTGAAAATAAACTATTCTCATTCTCTGCCTGCTTGAGATTCTGAAATTAAGAAAGGGCTTCATAGCAAACATAAGATCTAGGATGTGGCTTTTGTTAAGACCTCAGAAAGATATAAGGCAGTGCCTGAGACTGCCACTCTGTCACAGCCGGTCCTTCTAAGAATTTCAAGGCATGCCTCACAGACCCTCTCTCAGTAT
>NW_007733009.1:125333-125988 GCF_000696425.1 Galeopterus variegatus | reverse complement strand
AGGGAATCTGCTGCCAGCCTGGATGTTGCTGCTTACACTGTTGGCAGCACCAATGCTGGACATACCTGTCTCTGGTGACACCATTCACCAATGAGTGGGCCCTGCAGCATCCCTAGTTTCTCATTTATGGGCACGAGTGCCGATTGGAAGAGTCTAGGTTATGTCCCTCCTTCCTAGCTGCAAGGGAGGCTGGAAAATTAATCAGGCTCTGCCTAATAAGACAAGGAATTCCCCAAATGCAGCAAAGGGGCTCAGATGCTGTAGAGTCAGAAAGGAAGCTAAATGTCCACTTTCTGCCTCCTTCTGAAATGCTCCTATCTGACTTCCATATCACTGCCTAGTGAAGGTCCCCTCCTAACTCTCTGATTGCTTTTCTATTAGCTTCTCTTCCTCATGAGGACAGCTCTTGCAATATCCTAGAAAGACATTTGGTCTGTTCTTGGCACAGGGCTCCTAAAACCCTTGGAATTTCCTGATACGGGTGACAGGAGCTTCTTTTGTTCTAATGAGAAAACTCTTGGTGAGCTCCTAGATAGCTCTAGGATGGGTGCTGGTTACCATACAGACCAAGCCTTGATTAGAAGCTTGGAATTCTCACTGTCCACTCACTCTCCCACTTCCAACACATGCACTCTCTGGGAAGAAGAGACAGACT
>NW_007733009.1:119399-119919 GCF_000696425.1 Galeopterus variegatus | reverse complement strand
ATTAGTGCTATGGTGACACACAGTATTTTTATCCATGATTGCTTTTGCATCACCGGTGGAAATTCCACACAAAGAAAAAAAGCAAATAACATTTTAGTATTGCTATAAAAATAGTTTTGACCTTTCACACCTGGACACCCTTAAAGAGTCTCAGGTACCCCTGAGAGAATTGCTGTCCATAGACAAGTGACTTAACCTCCCTAAAATAGAAATGACAGTTATGGAGCTGTTTGGAGAATTAAATATGATTTAACATGAAGTAATACATGTAAAGCACTTAGTATAGTGCCTGGTATATAATAAGTATTCAGTAGATGTTAGCTGTTACTACTAATCTAAGGGTATTGTGAGGTCATAGCTATTATTTATATCAGTAGTAATGATAACTATCTTCCATTTTTCTCCACAAAGTCATTCCTCCGGCAGATCTCCATTTTAGTTAATTGCCTAATCTTCCCCTTCTGCAGTATCTCTTTGCTTCGGCCAGTATTGACCCACTCATAAGTACAATTGATCTGAT
>NW_007733009.1:112802-113787 GCF_000696425.1 Galeopterus variegatus | reverse complement strand
CGGCCAGGAAGGGAGGTCAGGGTGCCCGCGGGGCCTCCGCGCGAGCGGGCGGGCGTGGGGAGCGCCGGGGCGTGGGGAGCTTTCCCAAGTCTTGGGTCTTCACTGGGAAAATGAGAGAGCACGTCTGAAAACAGTTTTTGCCGGGTCTTCTATTGCCGTAATGCCAGTTCGTTTTTTTCCTTCCATTTTCCTCACAAGGGCCTTTCCCCTTTTATCATTAAACGATGTGATAAAAGTTTTTTTTTTTTTTTTTTTTAATCCTTGTTATTGACTTTCGTGATGAGATTTGTTCAAGTTTGAAAGCTTGGGCGGAAAATTATTCCCTTTTCAGTCTTTTAGAGAGTTGCTGTCCTCTAACCCAGACTTAGACGTGTTTCCAGCCTGTGAGAAGGCAGTGATTTCCGACTTTAAGAAATGGCAGAATGGTGCAGTTTAGGAAAAGACGTGGTGTTACTGCACACTGCTTTTGTTAGCCCAGCGGAAACCTGGCAGCCCGTTTTTATTTGGATTTAAGCTCTCTGATTAAGGACCGTACTTGCTTCTTCTGTGTACCCCTGGTGTTTCTGTAGGCTCTCAGTAAATGAGGAAAATCGAGTGAGATTAGTGGGTAATTAATTGTTCACATGCATGATTAATTAGGCAACAATGTAATTAAAAATGTTAGGGCACCTTGGGCAGAGAAGGCTATAATTGACTGTGGGGAGCAACTGAATTTGGCTGAAGATCTGCTTTAGTGGTAGGAAGAGGCATTGCTGGGTGGCAGCCCTGGGAGAAGGGGAGGCTAGAGGTTTGGCATATTGACTAGGTGACTCCTGGCTGCATCAGTTGGCTTGTTGCCTGGGAGTTTTGCAACTAACCAAATGGGTGGGTGGTAGCTGAAATTGGCATTCTGTTTATAGCACTGCACTTTATAATATTTGTATATAATATATGAAGTAAATGGGGTGAAATGCGCATATATTGCTACGTGTATCTATTTTTTTTT
>NW_007733009.1:85463-112143 GCF_000696425.1 Galeopterus variegatus | reverse complement strand
GTTGGCTTGTTGCCTGGGAGTTTTGCAACTAACCAAATGGGTGGGTGGTAGCTGAAATTGGCATTCTGTTTATAGCACTGCACTTTATAATATTTGTATATAATATATGAAGTAAATGGGGTGAAATGCGCATATATTGCTACGTGTATCTATTTTTTTTTTTTATTACCCTTTAGGGAATGTTTGCACCGTCCAAATTTGGTAATACACTGAAGGACATTCAGAATGAACCAAAATGTCAACATATTTTTAGAGATGTCTGTTAGCCTTGTGAAGTTGTCAGATAAGCACAATAAATAAGACATAAAATCCATTAAAAGGTCCCTGTGAGACATTTAGGCTTTGTGAGCTGGCTTTCATGTGTTGGTACAGACAGGAGGCTGTGTTCTTCGAGGTCTGAAGTAAATCATGAGTACATTTTATTGAGCTCAACTTTGATGTTCGGGGAGGGGCACCGAGTGTATCAGATGTGGTCCTCATTCAGGATGTTCTTGGAATCTTGCTGGAACAGAATATGAAAGGAGTTCTGAGGCATGTGAACAATCCTGATAGTTTATAAATACCTTAAATATTCCCTTATAAGATTGGTCTGACTCTAGTTTAGTTTTTCCACAAGCTGGAACATATTTAAGTTTTTAGAGAAAAGTCAATGTAGAGAATTTATTTTAAACCCATATACATATTCAGACAAAATTCACTGCAACTTCAGTTCTAAAGTCTGGCACCAGTTCCAGAATCAGATTTATTCAAGCCTCTTGGTCACCATTTATTAGCTGTATGGCTTTTAGTGACATTGAGTCTCAGTCCTATATAAAACGGGAGGCATGGATAGAATACTAGAACTTTGCCATCTCTTACGGTGTTAACATACTGACTCCACTGTAGCAGAGACTGCTCATGGCTTACCCAATAACCGTTTGTCTCTTCTTTTCCTAACCAACAAAACTCATATAATTGGGGTTGAGGAGAAGGGTAGAGGAATGGTGGTGGTGGTGGCAATGTGGAACATTCCTCAGTGGCCATTGCAAGTAGGAGTAGCCAGTGAGGTCCCTGTAGAGATTAATTGGGTGGGGTTCCTGGTGAAGCTCATTAAAGGTGGCTGACTCAACTGGAATGCAGGCCTTTCTGCCTTGTTTCATCCTCCTTCCCATTGCCTAATATGTGGATCTGATGGCTGGAGCTATGGTAACCATCTTGTGACCATGAGGTGACCTTGAAGACGGAAACCAGCGGTGAGGATGGTAGAGCAGAAAGATAGAAGAAGCCTGAGTGCCAGATGGCTGTGGAGCACTATGCCTTCTCTGGGTTGCCTATCTCTAGACTTGTACTGCATGCGATTATACACAGCCAGACCTAACCCTAACTGATACATCTGTGAAGAAGCTTATTTGAAGCAATGGTGAAATAATAGATATTAGATTTTTACATCCCCTCATCTCCTCTCTGCATGAGCCAAGATTGTACTTCTTAGCACCTGCCAAAATTAGGGATGATTTTGCATTCTGAGCCAGGTTTTCTTCAGATTCCTTTCATTGCAGGGAATCAGAAATTTTAGGACATCAAGAGTCAGACCAAATTCCATTTTGTTTTGTGTTTTTTGATTTTTAAACCATCTCTTTATTTCTTAAGCAGTATGCAGATATTACTAGCACAGATATTAATCTTCCAGATGGATTCTTTGTCATCCAGGTCATCCAAGACCCTCAAGTTGGCAGGGCCCCCTTGGTCCTGAACTTGACCCTGGGAAGTTTGCCTGTAGCCCACAGTCAAGCTGGAGAACATCTGCTCTAAATGGAGGTTTGGGGTGGGGAGGAGATGCTCTGACACTTTTGTTAACTTCCTCAGAGGCAAACATTGTGGGCCTAGTACCTGAGCAAGTCCTAATAATTGGCCTCATTTGGAGCACTAAGGGCCAGGTTTTTTGCTTTTTATTAGACACATTATAAAGTAAACAAGCATGATTTCTAGGCATAAATGTAGTACTTATGGGGAATTTGCAGATGTTCTGTGTTTTTCTCTTGTATCACTATGTGTAATTCATCTTTGGCATTGCACAGATTCTTGCTTAAGAACAATATACAGGAATTAACCATAGGTTAATTTCATCTTTCCCATGATAAAGGAAAAATTATGATGTCAGGGTCTTCTTATTGATTGAGAGTCTTCCTCATTAGCATGATTTTACAGTTTTAGTTACAAAGCCACTCTCAAAGAAATCCAGTTCAGTGTAGGTGACGATTTGAACTACTGTAAAATGTTAATTTTAAAATAGTATTAAGTATAATATTAGAAGGATAAACTACCCAAAGTTTACTTCATTTATTCAAAAAGTAATTGTTGAGTACCTAGTATGTGTCAAACATGGGGATATTGCAGGAACAAGACAGATCTAGTCTGTTTCTACCCTAGTGGAGCTTGCAGTCTAGAGGGAAGATGGCATTAAACAATTACACCTGAAACTAATCGCAGCTCTGCCAAATGCTGCGTGGAGCTTGCAGCCTAGAGGGAAGATGGCATTAAACAATTACACCTGAAACTAATCGCAGCTCTGCCAAATGCTGTGGAAGAGGTGTTCAGGACGGCATGAGAACATGTGGCAGCGAGATACATGGCTTTTGCCTAGTCCAGGGCAGTGTTTCTCAACAGGGAACAATCTTGCACCCCAGGGAACATTGGGCACTGTCTGGAGCTTGTTTGGTTGTCTTGGGGTGGGGAGTGGGGGAGGTGGTTTGACGGGGTGCTACTGTCATCTGGAGCCAGGGATGCTATGCTGCTGAACATCTACAGTGCACAGGACAACTTCACCCTGCCGTCAAACAATTAATTATCGGGTTCAAAATATCACTAGTGCCAAGGTTGAGAAAACTTAGGCAGTGACACTAATACGCAGATCTAAACAGGAAGCAGCAATCATTTTCGTGGGGGGAGGAAGAGTGCATGCCCAACAGTGAGACAGAGCTTGGTGCTGATGGAATCAAGTGGAGAAGGGCAGAGGACTGGACAGAGGACTTGAGAGAGGGCCCAACAAGATCAGTAGGAGCCAGGTCAGGCAGGGCCTTGCTGGTCAGGAGATGGATTTGGGGCTTTGTCTTGGAGCAGCAGGAAGCTGTTGAAGGGCTGCGATGGGGCACTACAGGATTTCACTTCCATTTTACGAAGCTCACTCTGGTTGTCCTGTGAACAGGGACTGGAGGGGGCCGGCGGGGATGTGGGGAACTGTGCGGGGTCAACTAGGTGAGATGGTTAAGATTTTCCAAGGGTACAGTGGGCTGAGAGAATGGGTGGGGGCAAGGGTGCATCATCGATTTCTGTCACGAGCTGAGGGTGGGTAGTGGTGCTGTTTATGACTTAGGCACTAGCGGAGGAGGACCAGATTTAAAATAAAAACAAAACAAAACAAAAAACAACTTTTTATGTTGTGGGTAAATACATATAACATAAAATTTATTAAGTGTAATAAATTTTAAGTGTACAGTTCTGTGACATTAAGTACTCACACTTTTTCTGCAATGTACTTTAATTTAATTTTAGGGGGAGGTGAGGCTGATAAATTCAGTTTTGGACAAGTAGAGTTTGGGGTGCATGTGAGATGTTCAGGCACAGGTGAGCTGTTAGACATTTGGGTCTGGAGCTCGGGGGGGGGGGGGGTCTGGCTTGGGGGGTATTTGGGGGTCATTATACCAGGTGGCAATTTGAGTGGGTTTTGGGGTGTGTGTGTGTGTGTGTGTGTGTGTGTGTGTGTTTTAAGGAAGAGAGCCTTGACTGATTGATTGAATAAATTCACTTAAGCTTTTGTGTGTACCAAAGATTTGACAGAAATTGGGGAAGAAAGCAGTCTTATCTGCATGATATAAAGCTGTGGGCTTATAAAAAAAGGTATAATAAGTATCATCAAATAAGATTTGAATGTATCTCAAGTATAGCAGTGCCATTTTCTCCTTGGGAAATGACTTATTTTCACTCCTGAAAGAATATTTTATGAAACTGAAAAGGTGATATATTTTAGTTTACATCATTGCTTCCCATAAGAAGCTCAAGGCTCTTTATACATCGTGTTGAATTTATCTTCTCCGGATCCTTGAGGGTGGATATTGAGGAGCTTGTTCTTTGTTTATGAGACAAATGAAGTAAAGGAAGTTAAATGGCCAAGGCCTGTCATGAAAATAACCCAGTGTAGTTCACTTGAGTTTCTGCCTAGCTGTCCATCCCAGTGCATGTCAGCCTTTAGCACACACGAGAATCATCTCAGTGTCTTGAAGCTCCAGTTTGTTAAGGCCCTGTTTGTTAACATGCAGATTCCTGGGTCCCAGCTCCAGATTTTCTGATTCAGAAGAAATGAGAATGAGGCCTGTGGATCTGCATTTTTAACAAGGCCCCCAGGTGAGTTGCATGTGCAGCCAAGTGTGGGAACCCTGCCTGAGCCATGCTGGGTCCAGGTATAAACTGGGACTATTTAGGGGTGATTTTCACGAACATCTGTAGAATGCAATGATAATTAATGGTGAGTTTGCCTTTAAAATGAAATGAGTTATTTTGGAGAGAGCAAAGTATGGAATTAAGGCCTAGTACTCATCAGTCAGGTGTTTTGTTTACTTAGGAAAGGAACCAGAAACCCAGAACTCAAACTAAGAAGCCTTTCTCTGGTTCCAGCATCATTTGGCAAATTTTCTTTTTTCTTTTTTTAAAAAGATTACCGGTAAGGGGATCTTAACCCTTGACTTGGTGTCGATAACTTCGTGGAACCATAGTCTGTGAAGTATGAGTTTGAAAAATTTGAGCAGTGGGTTGTTAGAGCAAACGTTTTTGGACAATACACAAGTTGCTGAAGGCTTAGAACATCTCAGATTGTGAGTATGATGGATTGAGTGGTACTGACAGGGGTACTTTTAAAATCCACTGTTTGTAATAGATAAGATGCCCCCAAATAAGCATAAATTGTACTTTCATAAATTAAGCCCGACAGTTAACTGTTGGGTAGTGTGCTTGCAACTTAAAGGAATTGTTCAAAGTGCTAATTTCCTTGTGTTGGGATATTTGCTCTGTGTTCCTCTTTGCTGTGCTTTGGAGTAGGTTGTGTGACCAAGGGTTTTTTTCTGGCCCTTCCTATGACTCAGATTATAGAGCATGCTTATGAAGGTGGGGTTTTAAGTCTCTGCCCCAAAACACTGAATAGAAATTTTCTAGTTTTCATATCCTGAGTCATTTGTTTAAATGAGATATGAATTAAAGAAGCAAATGATCCTTTTCTTCCTAAGTATATATGTATGGTTATTTCCTATTTCTTTTATTTTTTCCTATTTACTATCCTTCCTGTAAATATATTTACCCCCTGGCCCGCAGAATATATTGGTCCTGTCAAATTTTGTTGCCAAGTGAAGAAAAGCCTATGTGTTAGTCCGTTTCTGTTGCTTATAACAAAATACCTGGAACTGGGTAATTTATAAGAAAATGAAATTTAGTGCTTACAGTTTGGGAGGCTGGGAAGTCCAAAATCCAGGGAACACTATCTGGTGAGGGTCTTGGTGGTGGCAACAGTGACCCAGGGATCTCACATGGCGGAAAATGGTGGAGCAGAGAGAGACTAACGTCTCATGTGCTTTTCTTTTAAAGTCCTCAGAACCACGCCCCTGACCACCATTTTGAATCCATTCACTAGGCATGATAGGATTTCCCACCCTCTTAACAGTCACAGTGGGGAGCAAGCTACTAGTACATGAAACCTGGGGGATACAATCCATATCAGCCTGTATTCCAAAGTCCATTTTCCAGTTGACTTCTGTGATACAACAGATGAGTTTGGAGCACTGTCAAGTTGCAGTAGGTAGTGGACTCAAAGGAGCATCATGTCTGCATCCTCATTGCTGTGTAGTGGTGAGGGGCATGGCCTCCTTGCCTCATTACTTCTTTCACCTGAATTGCTTTGTAAATGTTGCAGAGCCATGTGGGCTCCCTGACCCCACATATTGTCCAATTCTCAACTTGCCATGGTAGCAGAATTGTGCTGGCATCTTCCCCAGGAGAGCAGACTCTTTCCCTAAGAGTTTGCTGTTTGGCACGTGAGCAAAAGGCTCTGTAGCTCTTACCATAAGCCAGATACCATTTGGAACCTGAACTACATGGACTTATTCTTGTTTCATTTCCTCCCTCTACAGGGAAGGAAACAGGCTCAGAGAGGTTAAGGCATTGGCTCGAGGTTGCTTAACTATGAAGTGGCGGAGCCTTGATTTGGACTGAGGTGGTCTGAGTCTAGGCTCTGTGTTTTGACCTTGTGCTATACTACAGGCAGGGCTGGGGCCCATGTCTCCTACGCTGTGAAATCTTTCCATTGTGCGTGCAGCTTTAAGGAGCCAGCTCCTTGAAAACACTCCTTCAACAACTGTCTTCTCTCCTGTTTTTCCTCCTTGCACGGCCATTCCTTTTTGTCTCCTTTATAGTTTTGCCCCTGAAATGTTGGGGATCCCCTGCCCCTGCACTGGCCCCTCATACTGTCTCTGGGTGGGCACGTCCAGCCTTGTGGCTTCGGTTCCCTTTTGTGCTGTGGATATACCTGCATTGGTTCCTCGTCCCTTACCCCTCTGTGCCAAGCTCCACACTGGGATACCAGGCTGCTGCTATGGGATATTTCCACTGGAGTGTCCTCAGGATGTCAGGAACCAAACTTGAGCTTTCCCAGACATCTGCTGACCTCCTTTATTCTCTAGCCTGTGCATCGTACTCCAGTCACTCTTATCTGAAGCCTGGAGTCACCTACAGTCGCCTCTCTCACCACCCCTTGGCGTCCTTCTGCCTGCCCTCCCTACTGATGATCTCTCTCAAAGCCTGCAGCTGACCCCTTCGTTATCCCCCCCTACCCGCCACCCCGTCTCCTTGCACACGACCCCGCTGTGCCCAGCACTGCCCCAGTGCAGGTCCTTATTTCTCTTTGCCTGACTCCAATAGCTTCCCTAGCTGGCATGTTTGTGTCCTTTTTTGTCCCCCACAGCCGTTCCATACACTACCTCAAGAAATCTTTCCGTAGCACACATCTCAATATGGCATTTCCCCCCATAAAAACTTTAAAAAGCTTTTCATGGCACTCAGGAAAAACCAGACTCTCTAATACTAATCCCTTTCATGATATGGCCCCTGACACTCTCAGGTTTATGTCTAGCCTCAGTCACACTCCTCTTAGGTGTCCCTGCACCAGTCACTCCCTCCCCTCAGGTGTCCCCACCCTAGTCGCTCCCTCCTCCCTGTCCCTGCCCTGGACACACTGGACTATTCATGCTTTGTGTGCAGAGCCTGTTGCCAGGCCTCCTGGGCTTTGTACTTGAAGTCCGTGCTGCCTGGAATCTGCTTCCCCAAGCAGGGCTTGTGCTCATTCTAACCAGTGCTTCCCTCCCTGGATGGGTCCCCCTCGCTGGCTGTGTCTTCCTCCCTCTGCTCTCTTTCTGGGGAGTTGCCCGCTCTCCCCAGGTTTTCCTTCATGACTCCATCGAGATGACTGCCCTTAGAATGGGCACCTCTCCACCTGACCCACTGGCTTGTCTTTCTCAATAGCCCAGAAGCTCCTTGGGGAGCTGCATATTCATCTTCAGTGTCCCCAGCCCGTGTCATAATTTATGGCACAGAACACACACCAGGTGACTCTTGTTTGTTGAATGAATGAAAATATGAGTGAATGATGATAATGACAGTAGTTGCTGACACCTAAAGCAGAGAGAATGTGCCAGACCTTGTTTTTGGAACGTTGCACTTGCTAAGCCATTTGATCCTCCGGCCTCCGGCCCCAGTGTGGGGTGACAGGGCCCTCTGTCCTTTGAAGTACCACCTTTTGAGGTGGCGCCCCATGGTGGATGGAGCTGCTAGCCAGCGTGTCTGCAACTGCAGGGACAGTGGATTTGTCCGGGGAGGAGGAAGGAAAGGCAGACTGACCCTGTAGCTGGGCCGTGGGTGTGTTTGCTTCTGTTCCCTAAGCTGCCGCAGATTATCTTCAAAGCGGGTAATTGGAAGTAAGTAAACTGGCATGCGCTGTGCATCCTGCAGCTTAAGGCCCCCTCCGGAGGACCTGGAATTAAACTTGGAAAGTTCCGGAGTGGGGGCGCGGGGGGGCGCGGGGAGCCGCTGGAGGCCAGAGCAGCGCTGGGTGAAACATTTTCTAAGTAGGTCGCAGGAAAGAAAGTAAAGCCCCCAAAGCCTTCCTGCCCGTGGTCTGTTAGAAGAAAACGTGGCGGCTGCTCAGCATCCCAGCAAGAGCCTGAGTTGTGTGGGGGCACCGCTGCAAGCTTCCAGGATGTGTCCCTGTGGGCTTTGGCACGGGTGGCAGAGCCAGCGGCACCAGGTTTTACTCCCTCCCTCCTGCCCTTTGTTCAAGGCACAGGACTCCTAGACACTGACCAGAATGACAGTTGTCATCATCAGGGCCATCAGCATTACCATGCTGTTTCCTGAGCTTTTGTGTATGCTAAGCTCTGCTAAATGCTTTATGTGTTATCTCTTTTACTCCCCACAGCGACGCTCTGAGGTGGGGTCATTTGGCTCCTTAGTGGGTTTTTTGTTTTTTGTGTTTCATTTGGTTTCTATGATAGATGTTCCTGGGAGAGTTTGGGAAGGCAAATCAGAATAGGAGCAAAGTCGAGTTAGGAGTTAGGCACAATTATCTTACCTGCATGGGAATGGGGGTCCATTGCCCCCTCACAGGAACAAGAAAAGATAGCTGATTAGTGTTGCTTAAATGTACTGCAGTTAATTCCTCTCCAGTTTTCTTGCACTCTAGGGCTTTAGGCTAGCCTATAAATCTTAGTCCCAGGTTAGTTATAAAATCTTGATTTACCTCTCTGTATAGGTATGCTAACACATTCGTTGGCTTAAATTATTAAAGTTATCATGAAAAAGGTTTGATTTCTATTACCTGCCGTGATTTGTACTTTAAAAATAGGTCCCTGTCGCAATTCATCAGAATTCATGTTGAAAATAGAAAAGGGAAAATTACTTTTAAACATTTTGGCATATAAAAGCATGATTTACTTTGGACTATTTCTCCAACAGCACATTAATGCACTAAGGCCAAGTTTTCAAGAATATTTTTCCCTACTGGATCTGGTAATTATTAGGAAACTGAACAGCAAACATTGAGCTCCAGGTTGTCACTTCTGTGTGCCCCTTCCATTGGAGGTGGGAGGCGAGCTCTCCTCCCCTCTCCTCTCCCTCACTGGCTGGCCCAGGCCCATGGTGTTAGACTCGCAGTGTGTGCTCTTGTTAGAGTTGTTAAAAGTGACAGGCCACATCTTACCTGACTTACTAATTTTTCTCAGTTTCCTCATCTTGTTTGCACCATTTTTCCTTCATTTCATGAAATGAGAATTTTGTTGGTAGGAACTCTATAAATGATTCATTATTTTAAGATTGGATTTATTAGTGATATAACATATTCTGTGCCTTCAAAATTCATTTGATTCCTTGATGACTTGTTTTGTCTTATTGAGATTACGGAAATGAAAATGTAAAACCGACTGACACTATATAAAATATTTATCTAATGATATCTTGCCATATGATTTGCTCTTATGACTGAAAGTAACTCCGATGCATTTCTTATGTCATTGCTTTAAATATTATTTTATTTATATCATGGGAAAAAGGAGTTTTTAATTTCATAGCAGAGTGATGCAGAGAAATGACAGGCTTTTTTTTTTTTAAGGATATTTTGACTTTAGGTCTGTGCATTTTTGGCTAGAACTAGAATCTAGTTTAACTTCAGCTCAGGAATGGTGTTTTGATTACAATGAGCAGGATTTGTGGAATTCAGTTGATTTATTGGCAATATCTCCCATCTCTGTAATTCCTACTTTAAACAGTTACGTTGTCATATACTTTTAGCTCCTTGCTTATGAAAGGTAATGCATTGGTAGTTATCAGAACCAGTACCTGCACCATCGTCTGCATTCTAAAAGCCGGGGGCTTTTGTGTTAACATACCCTTCCTTGTCCTAATGCCATCTGGTCTTGCAAAACAGTGAGGTAAAAGTTAAAACTGGTTATTAGATGATGTCACTGAAACTTAAATTGAGAAAGTCTTTTTACTTGATAAAAGAAGAAATTCTAACCCAAAAACCTTTGACAGTCCACATTTAGAATTAGGAATCAGTTGGGGTGGGGGAGATGGATTTTTGGAAAAAAAGTCATATACTAGCTTGACCTCAGTTTTTACACCCAGCAAATTCTCAGAATGTTCTGTTTTCTGGAATTCTGTGTGCTAAGTGATGTTAACATGTTGAGACCTCCCTGAACGATGTTTATTAAATAATTCTATTTTTGATATCTTCTTGAGGGTTTTAAATAGTTTGGAGGTAAATAAAATAAAGCCAAAAGATTAAATATCTAGAAATAGAATTTAAATAGCATTTGGGGTTAAATCTCTCCTTTCTTCTTAGAACTTGATGAATGATTTGGGCTTTGCTTTTCCTTTGTGTTTGTGTGTTGGTGTGTTTATGTGTGTAAAAAGTGAGAAAAGGGATGAGATCCTGGTGGAAATAAATGGGGGATGGGCACTAAACTCCTTCATTCTGCTGAGTCAGCGCTGCCTAATGTAAGGAGTAGGCAGCCCTTAAATGATGTGACCCTCCAGGGCTGGAGTGAGGACTTGCATTCATTCATACATTCATTCATTCCGTGAATATTTATTGAGCTCCTTCTCTGTGCTAGCTGTGTTCTTGGTGTGGGGGCAAACAATAAATAAAACTATATTCCTGCCCTCATGGAGCTTATAATAAAACTAATACATAAGATAAGTAATAAATATACATTATGTCAGTTGCTGATAAGTGCTCTGAAGAAAAGTAAAGCAGAGTTGGGATAAGGAGGGTGTGGATTTGGGGATTTACTATTTTCATGTAATACCTGTTGTTATCTAAATTCCACACGTGGAGGTTCATCTGGCTTACATTTCTATTTCACCCATCTTTTGAAATGTGTTGGAAAGGGAAACGATTAAACGTGTTAGTCATTTGTTTCTTAGTGTGAATTTGTTTTAGATTATTTCCTTTCAGCAAATGTTAATGGGGAATTTGAGGCAATGGATGTCTGGGGGTGGGGAGGATTGGAAAGGATCCAGATGGTCCAGGTTGTCTCCTGCTTCTGAGTGGAGTCTCCTCTGTTACCCTGGGAGCCCTACCACTGGCGCTCCTGGTAGTACTTTACTGCTCCATGGTGTCGCTTCTCCAACCTTTCTAGAACATTACTGCTCTATGGCATAGCTCATTTTCTCCTGGGAGTGCTAATTGGAGAAGAGGGAGCCCTACCACTGGCGCTCCTGGTAGTACTTTACTGCTCCATGGTGTCGCTTCTCCAACCCTTCTAGAACATTACTGCTCTATGGCATAGCTCATTTTCTCCTGGGAGTGCTAATTGGAGAAGCAAACTCTGCAGTGCTTTCCTCTCAGCTCTTCAGGAGAAATGCATTGTAAAGTTAAGGTGGTATTTTTTGTTCCATTAATCTTCTTGTTTGGGTTATCATTTTGCTTGACATTTTCAAAGTGTTACTGTCATGTTATTATTATTATTTTAAATGCAGAGCCTAAGTGCATCTCTAGGGATATCTTTGTCTGTTTATAGGTGCTGACTCAAAACATGAAATCCTTCTAAATGGGGAGTGATTCTAATTCCCCTTGCTGTCCTGGCCCCATTGCTTTAGTGGCATCTGTTAATTCTCCCCCACCTGCCAGTAGCAGTATCTGCACCACATTTCTCACCCCGCAACCCCGAAGAAAAAGCATGCTCCAAATTTAGCTCAGTTGCCTGCCAGGCTCTGGCAATGATTGTGAGGGTGGGAATTTGTACTTTTTCCTCTGAATTCTCAGGAATTACCCTTTGCTTAAGAAAGTGCCAGAATCAAGGTTTCCAAGAAGTTGTACTCTGTATACATCGATTTTGTGGTTTATATCTATAAACACAATGGTATACAGAGATTTTAATTTCTTTGATGTAGTATTTCTTTTGCTTGGTAGTCTGAGCATGTGGGCTTCCCCTCGATGAATAAATTTAGGTATGAGATGAGGAAAGCCAGCAATGCTAGTTTGCAGCAGTGCAGCTGCTTCAAAATGAGCAAATTGTGTCTTGTTAAAGTGTCTTTTTTTCCTTACTATAAGCAAAACTGTTGAATGTGAGAACAAATCTTAATTGCTTTTTTAATGTAAAAATGTTCCTTTTTTCCGCAGCTTTTGCTTTGGTTGCTGAAGATAGAAAGAAAGAGGTCAAGCAGTATCAGGTACTCATTCTAATGATCAAATCTTCTCCTCCTCATTGAGATTCTTTTGTATTTTCTTTAATGGGATGTGTAATGATTTCATCCTTCAGTAGTTATCATGTTTCTTTTTTGTTTGTTTTGTGAATGAATATAATGTTGGTCAACATAGATTTTGAAGCCCTAACAGCAACCTATAGATAGACTTGCTTAAAAAAATTTTTTTAACAGTTAAAGCAGATCTACTATGTTTTAAAGCCATTTTAAGATAAAAGGTGCTTTGACATAGAGTTAGAAGTCTTGCTTGGATACCATAGTTTTCTCCAGTCATATCATAAGTTGGATTTGATTTTCCCAGTCTGTGAAAAGATTTTGCTGTGTCACAGGGGTGGCAAAAGCCTGATTACTGTTACCTTGAAGTCAGCACCGTGAGAGAGGGCATGCTGGGGACTATTTTTTTTAACAGTTAAAGCAGATCTACTATGTTTTAAAGCCATTTTAAGATAAAAGGTGCTTTGACATAGAGTTAGAAGGTCTTGCTTGGATACCATAGTTTTCTCCAGTCATATCATAAGTTGGATTTGATTTTCCCAGTCTGTGAAAAGATTTTGCTGTGTCACAGGGGTCGCAAAAGCCTGATTACTGTTACCTTGAAGTCAGCACCGTGAGAGAGGGCATGCTGGGGACTAGGCAGGAGACCCCAGAGGTGACTGTGTTGCCAGATTCCTTGTACAGTCAGAACCAGAAACCTAGACCTGGGGATCAGTGGAGAGGGACAGCACTTATCTCAGAGCTGCTCCTTTTACAGGGATCGAACCTGGACCTTGGTGTTATCAGTACCATGAGAGCTTCTTCTTTTGGATCATTGGTGGCCTTTAAAGAACCTCATGTAAATTTTTACCATTTGGGCTTTGCACTAGATCATTAAGCATGTGAGAAAGAGAAAAAATGTTTTTAAATATAAATTACTTTTGTCATATTAACTAAGGCTCAGTTGACTCGATTTTTAACCCCATAATTGGTGTAAAAGCATTTTTTGGTAAAATATTTCTTTTATCAACAGAGTAATATCTGTTCTAACTATGCTATGGGATTCCTACACAGGGGAATGACAATAATAATTTCTTATAACTTTAAGATCCTTTAAGTTTATTAAAGTATTTTTATACATTTCGTTTAATTTGATCTTCTCAGTGATGTTGTTATTGTTGAGCAAAGGATATTTTCCTGTTTACAACAGAGAAAATTTAGCCTCTGAGAAGTTAGTGATTTGACCAAGGTCATGTGAAGGTGGAGTTAGAATTCAAATTTTCTGAATTCTTGAATTTTTTACACTGTACTGTCTTATGTTACACAGCCTGTGCATTAATAGTGTGTGTGTATTTGACAGTAATGAGGATCATTTATGATGAGTTTAAAGCACTACCTAAGGGTTATTAGCAGGGATTTTTTAAAATTTTGTTTAATGAATTTAGAAATTATAGCAAATACTTCCTAGTATAGGATTTAACCAATTTTTTCAAATGAGGAACTGTATCTATCCTTTGCTTTAAGTACATATATAAACATAAATGGATATAGATAAGGTGAGTCCTATATCTTAGTGTCATTTTTCATGCAGAGGTATTAAAGCACTTGAAAAATGTCATTAACTCCATCTATTTGTAAGGCCACACAGCCAGAAAAGCTGTTCATCCCATGAGGAGAGGCAGTGATAAAATGTCTAGCGTGCACTGTACCCGAGACTTGGGGAGGTGGAGAAGAGCCGGTGTGTCCAAGTCTGTCCCAAGTCTGAGGGTGCACTGGAGATAGGATTTAAGGCTGTGCACAATAATCACATGAATTTTCATTATCATTAGTTCGTCACCAGCAGCAGAACTAACCAGAATCTGCCCCACCATTGTGGCCCCAAAGCAGCTGCCTCCCTCCCACCTCACCTCATTGCTTGCCTATGTCGAGGGCCCCGGGCAGGTCTGTCATGTGAATGCAGGCCAGCCCTACTCAGGGCTGGGTTCCTGACCCAAATGATGTGCAGACTCCCTGGTGGACATTGGATTGACCTCCTGTCATAATCCTGAGTGCTGCTGGTACCCTGCTGTGCTGCCTGCGGCCTGACCTCGGAGTCCGGCTCCTCTCCAGGGTTCCTGGTGCTGGCACTGTCCTGGATTCTGACCAACGACAGCTTTCAGAGGAGCCTGCCCACCCAGGATTGTGCTTCAGGCCGTAGGTGCTGCCTCAGCCATGGCCGTCTAGCTGTCTTCAGCCTGCAGTGTTGCCTGACCTTACTTCCTACGGTGGCTCATGATTGTGTCCTGTGTGACATAAGGTTAGTGCTGGACACTGGCGTTCATGTCTTGTCCACCACTGACCGGCTGTGGGACGTAGTGAGCCTCATTGTGCCTCAGCTTCCTCATCTGTAAGATGGGGTAATAGGACGTACCTCATAGTGCTGTTTTGAATATTGTGTGTGTTTACAACTTAGAACAGTGCCAGGTCTTATTTAAATGTTTACCTGATAAGACAACAAGAAATGTCTTACACAACCTCTCAAGAGATTTGTGTAAACCATCTGTTCTGTCTAAACAGATCAAAGTAGAAAGAGGAACCATAGACCTTACTGCTTTTGTCAGTTAAATTTCTTCTACAGTGGTAGTTGGCTTCATATGAAGTAGTTGATTACAAGAAAAAAGTGGGAACTGGTAACTATTCAGCACTTGCATTTTGTAGACACTGCTTAGTGTTTTATTATCTCATTCAACTTACAACACAACCCCGTGGAGTGGGCCTTGTGATTATTGTCCCTGTGTTAGAAATGGGAAACCGAGGCCTGAGCTAACAAGTGGTAGAGGCAGTATTAGAACACAGGACCAAGGTACAAGTGAGGGCACTGATGAACACATCTTGATTCATTTATTTCATTTAAAATCTAGAGGGAGGTGGTAGATAGTTGTGGTGGGGGAAGATGCCATTTTGCTTTTCTTTCCTCTTAAAAGATTTTCTATCAAATTCTTTTGAGGATGTGTCTGCTTTTACTGAAGAACGTGTAAACTAAGTATTATATATATGGATTACAAGTGTTCAAATCTAAGGGTGACTTGGAATATCTTTTCCCAGCTAGGGTAGGAGCTGTCTGTGGGGTAGATGCATTAATAACAAATCTCTTTCCTCTCTGGATGGCAACTCAGTTGACTTAACAAAACTTTGAGCACATTTTGATTGACATTGACAGTTAGTGTAAGAAACATGGCAGTAGAAATAATAAAACAAACTATGTGTTTCTTCTTTGGAAGAACTAAGCCTTTTCACAAGGGAAGCTGGAGACAGAATTTTAAATGTTCTGTTTACTTGTTCATTTAGTCTAAATTTCTTTCTCAAAGGAGAAATTTCCCAAGATGATTTTGGTTCTGTTTCAATTCACCTAATTCAGCTGTTCCTTGGATATTTTATTTTTACAGTTTACAAATTGAGCCACTTGAAATGGCTAATCATTTCCTAGCTATTGTCAGCTAGTCTCAGCTGCAGTGCTTAATAACAATTAGAAAGATGTATAATTTTGGTTGCTTTTCTCCGATATCACAAAGATATCTGGTAGAAAGTCAAGTTGGTGTTCTAGCTTGTTTAAGTTACTCCATCTAGAATCACTGAGTTCTGCATACTTTTCATCTTTCAACTTGTTGATAAAGGTGATTTTTATTGTAGATAAGACTTTTAGCTTACTCTCAAAATATGTTTGCATCTAGTCTGGCTGGTTAGCTCGGTTGTTTAGAGCACAGCCTTTTAACACCAAGTCAAGGGTTCGGATCCAGCCACCAATAAAATAAAATAAGATACTGGCCAGCCACCAAAAGAATAAAATAAGATAAAAATATGTTCACATTTAATGATGTATATTTTCAGAAGAACTTCTCCAGGGGAGTCTGGACATGCATTATCATGGTGGTGGAAGGAAGGGGCATTGGAAAGGATTCAGAAGACCTGGTTCTGTGGCCAGATGACTGTGGAGTCTTGGAAAAATCTTTTATCTTTTCTGAGCCTCTGTTGTCTGATTTGTAAAAGAGAAGTATTGGATTTAATCATCTCCAGTGCTGTTTTGGGACCTGAAAATTCTATTTTTCTATGAGCCTCGTCTGGCAGCCAAAGCTGTGGCTTCTCAAGAAGGAGGCAGCTTGGCCAAGGGACAAGCATCAGGATAGCAGTGGGGACCGAGTGGCCTCTGGAGCTGAGGCCAGCACTCCTTTCCAGAGCAGGTTGTTCTCCTAGTCAAGAGTGGTCAAGAAGGAGGCAGCTTGGCCAAGGGACAAGCATCAGGATAGCAGTGGGGACCGAGAGGCCTCTGGAGCTGAGGCCAGCACTCCTTTCCAGAGCAGGTTGTTCTCCTAGTCAAGAGTGGCATTTAAGGAGCTCACGCATGGTAACTTACGATGATAACCTGGCTTCGGTTCAGCACATTCAGAGAAGTGGGTTGAACTTTCCATCATTTTTAGTGGATTCTTCCAAAAGCTATGTGTTTTATCAGGATTAAGAGAGGTGTCACTTGATCCTGAGATCTAACAAATCAGCATATAAGTACGGGATTCTTCTCAACTCAGTGGCATTTCTATTCTTGAGACAAAGATAATTTCAGAAGACGCCACCCCAGGTAGTTACTCCCTGTTGTTAGGTCGCTCCTACCTGTCTATTGTCACGGTCCTTTTGGCATTCTTAGAGGATACATCTCTTTTGTGGCTGTTATTTTTTAAGCCGCTCTCAATTTTGCTGGTAAAAAGCTCACAACTGCATTTCTTGTTGCAGTCTTTGAAGAAAACTGAAGAATTTTTGCCACCATCCAATTGTCATAATTATAGCATATGGCTTTTGAAAGCAGAAAAGGGCAATTAGGGAGAAAATTCTTTCCTAATCTGCAGAGAAGACAATGAAATGGCAGATTTAGCTGCTGATGCTTTGCGCTTTGCCAAAGAAATCTTTTGAGAGTTCCTCCCTTAATTTACACAGGGTCAGGATCTGGTATTTCTGTGCGCATGTCCAGATTTTTGTGTCTGGAGCTCTCCCTCTCTAAGGCACCTCTTCTATGCACATGAATTACAGGGACCACCATAGGCCAACATCATCCCAGGCCCTTGCAGACCCCCAGGACCGCTTCTCAGATAGGAGACAACATTGTGGTAATGTTCTTGATGACAGTATATCTGAGTCCAAAAGATGGTAAAGTACAGTAATTAGTAGAGCTCATCTTCTTTTTTTTTTTTTTCCTTTTTTTGTCTTTTTTACTGACGGGTAATGGGATCGCAACCCTTGGTCTTGTGCCCGTACCACGCTCAGCCAGTGAGCTGGAACCGGTCTCCACATGGGATCCGAACCCTCGGCGGGAGTGCCGCCGCGCTCCCAAGCGGCGCACTCTCCAGTGCGCCACCGGGCCGACCCAGAGCTCATCTTCTTGAAGAAAACCTGCCAGACTTGGGACTATTTCTGATATGTTTCTAGTGCTTTATAGTTCATGAGGTTTTTAAAATTAACCCTCCCAAGAACGTTGTGAACCAGTTAGGTGTTAACTTCATTTTACACAGGAGGAAAGAGCTTCAGCTCACTTAAGTGACTTGCCCAAGGTCATGTAAGAAAGGGACAGTCTCATCTAGAGGCTTCTTTTATGACACAGAAGTATATTGTGGCTGCTTTATTCTCCTTTCGTTTTGGTCTCATTTCTGTAGGGAAGCATTTACAGGTTCCCATATTTAAGCCTTCCCCCCAGTGTTAATATGTACTGTGCATATTTATTCAGTGTATTACTGGCTTTGTTATGTGATGAGATTTTTCTTTTCTTTTCTTCATTTTCATTTAAAATACAGGATTTGGGGAAAAGTGGTGTATCCAGGAAAAATGACATAGGTAAGTAATGACTTTTCTTTAGCCTAAAAGTATGCACTCAGGTGTATTTCTCGTAAATTATATTTTAATAAAGTGATTTTTTTTCCTGATTTTGTTTATGGGGTAAATATTGTTGTTCAAATATTCTGTCTTTGGCCCAGCCCAGTCTTTACGCTCATGAAGACACGGGGAGAACACTTTTCAGATCGGCATATGGCGTGTGATACATATTGGCAGCAACAGTTAATGTGTTGTGTTTAATTCCCTCAGCCGTCATTCCCTGAGCTTCCAGTAAGGGTAGAGCACCGTGCCAGGTGGGCGCTGTCGGGGGAATGCAGAAATGAATAAGACATGGGCCCTGTTATTAGAGGTCCACACGCAGTGGGAGAGAAGGACAAGCTGTGGCCTTTGCTCATGTGTCCTCTGCCTGGAGCCGGTCTCCCCACTGGGTGATCTGCAGGCACCTACTTGTCCTTCGGGAGTCAGTTCACCCATCACATCTGTCACACTTGTCCTGGGAACCCTGGTGTGGAGCTGCTCCTGCCTCCTTTGTAACACGTCGCATCCCACCTACACCCTTATCTCTACTCCTTTTTAAACACATCTTCCTTCCCCAGTATATTGTAAACATCTACAGGGATATGACCATGAGTTAGTCTTTTTAAAAAATTTCCTGGGAAGCAGTGTGTTGATGGGAAGCAGGTCGCACGTCTGTGGGTAGTGGTGGGTCTCTCCCCGAAGGGTGTGAACTTTGTCAATGTCCTTCATCCCAAGGTAGGCCATGGAGACCTGGTGAGCTTTGGATAAGGGGGAAGGAATGCTTTCCGTTCTAGGCCTTCATTGCCTGGGCCTGGATTCCAAGGAGTGTGCAAGTGCAGGAGAGGCTCCTGGGTGGAAGGGGAGGAGCCCTGTGCCTGGGAGTCATGTCTGGGGCCACAAGGGCGTGGGTGAGTCTGTAGTTCTGAGCGCGGTTGTATTTGAGGGGCCACAGTAGTTCGTTGCTTTTTCTTCTCTCTATCACAACACCCTGTGTGGTTCAGCCAGTCCCTCCCTGTGAAGATTTTTCTCTCTGCTGCCAACCCTGGTGGTTTTGGGCATTCATACGTGTATTTATTTTATGGGAGCTGATGGGTCCCCACTAGTAAATGGTTATTAAATTACTTAACGACCCAAGTCTGGAATGTGAGCTCGAAACTACCAAGGGGAAGTTATCTTGGACAAGTAAATTTACATTCTTGCAATTGCAAATGACAAGTCAAGTGATAACTAACTTGCTGGCAGTTCACTGGAAAAAAACCCAGGGGGCTTCTCTGTCGTAATCTGCATATGAGCCTTCAGGACCAGGAGGCTACAAAGAGCCTGTGCATAGCAATGCCTGTAGAGTCGGGTGCCCAGACCATGGGCTCCCAACACCCAGGCAGGCCACAGCCTCCAAGCCCAGAGAATCTTTTGTTCTCTTTCGGCTCCCTGCCTAATCAATAGATTCATTGGTGTATGGTTATTCTCACCAAGTAAAACGTAACTGGACTGGCTCTTCCTGTGTCTGTATGTATTTATCCCTGAGCTTTAAATCATAAGCCTGCGTGTTATTCACCTTTTATCAGAAGAACACCATTATTGATTTCTCATCAGAAAAACACCAGCATGATGAAATCCATTGTTCTAAGTAATTTCTGACCAGGAGGATTAGCACTTAGTAGAGTGCTTGGCCCATGATAGGTGCTCAGCAACCAAAGAAATAGAGAGCCTTTGGTTTATTTTACCTTCAAAGAAAAGTTATTTCTCTTCCAGGCATCCTTTTCTAATGATCTCCTTGGTTCTCCTGCCTTTCCTGAATGCTCCCTGCAGCTCACCATTGGCATCAGCACCACATCAGTCTTTTCTGTATCGTTGACTAGTTTCTCTATCTTCCCCTTACAGCCTGTCACGCTGATCATTATTGTCAGGCACTTACTGTGCGACCCATTCGTGGCACGTTCCTGGTGGGGAAACAGACCATCCATCTTGAGTTGTGACAGTGTTTGCTGAAGGCAGATCGCAGTGGGTTTAGAGGAGTGCAGAGCCAAGATGATAAGAAAGAGTGGAATCATCTTATGCAGCTGTTGACTGGGTGGTGGGAGCTTAAGAGTCAGGTGGTTGGGCAGCATAAACAGAGGAGACACCAGATAAGCTCAGGATCAAGGCTCAGCCAGAATGTGATTCAACTGTGGGAAGGCTTAGGTTGTGTGTCAGAAAATATTTCTTGGTGCTGATATAAATAACAGCAGGAATTTGTGCAGGGACACTGTTTTCAGCACGAAACTGTACTCACTAACCTGGTTCTTTTCTTGAATGGGTTGGGACCGAATAGCATGTGCAAATGATCTTCTGCCATTTATTATTATCAGGGTTATAGGAGCTGGGTACCTTTAGCCTTGTTCCCAATAACTACCCTCACACATCCTGTTCCTTAGCCATCCCTAACTGTTAATATTTTCAGGGCCCTAAATTCGACTCTCTGTCCCAAACCTTCACTGCTTGCTCTGTGGGGAAGATCTTTCCACCCATTTTTGCCTGTCTCAGGACACAGTGCGTTCATTTTCTCCTCTGGAAAGACCCCGCTGGGCTCTTGAGGTCCTTCCCAGTCTGAAAGTGGAAGCAATTAATCTGCAGTCTGAGCCTCTTAGCGTAGCATGTAAATCCTTCAGGATCTGATCTGTCTGACCCCACCTCCCTCTCCAACATTGTCACCCACACTACCTCCCATTCCAGAAATGCCCGGCAGACTCCCTGGTCAGGGATGCTGCAGAGATAAGACAGGCTGTGGCCTCTGTGATAACTCTGCCGTGGTCTCCTACCTGCTGTGTGTGAGTTTGCAGAAAGCTGCTGCTTTTTAATGGAAGCTCAGGCCATACCTCTTCCCAGAAGCTCTCCTTGTGCTTGTCCCCTTCCGAGTGCTCTCTGCAGCTCCTGTGTGCTCGCATGTACCCCTTGCCTCGCTCTGGCTTTATTGTGTCACTTCGTGTTATCATGGCCTGTCTTCTTTTTTTAAAAAAATATTATTTTTTATAAGCATATTATTATTACAAATCATGATTTTTTTTTATGCCCTTGACCCAACCTATCCCTCCCCAACCTCCCCTCCCCCTGCCTCACCCCCATCTCTAGTATTCTGAAAGTTCAAGGAATTGTTTAGGTCTTTTCTTTCTTTTTCTTTCTTAGCACCCAGTTATAAGTGAGAACATGTGGTGTTTCTCTTTCCTTCTCTCGCTTATTTCACTTAACATAATTTTCCCCAGACTCATCCATGTTGCTGCAAATGGCAGTATTTCATTCTTTTTTATGGCAGAGTAGTATCCCATTGTGTGTATATACCACATTTTCCTTATTCAGTTGTCCATCAATGGACACTCAGGTTGGTTCCATACTTGGCTATTGTAAATAGAGCTGCAGTGAACATGGGAGTGCAGGTGTCCCTTTGACATGATGATTTCCATTCCTTTGGATATATGCCAAGTAGTGGGATTGCTGGATCATATGGCAGTTCTATCTGTAGTTGTCTGAGGAACCTCCATACTGTTTTCCATAGTGGTTGTACTAATTTACCGTACCACCAAGTGTGGAAGAGTTTCCCCTTTCCCCACATCCTCACCAGCATTTGTTGTTCTTGTCCTTTTTAATAATGGCCATTCTAACTGGGGTGGGTGATATCTCAGTGTGGTTTTGGTCTGCATTTCTTTGACGACTAGTGATGTCGAGTGTTTTTTCACATACCAGTAGGCCATTTGTATGTCTTCCTTTGATAAGTTTCTATTTGTCTCCCTTGCATGGCCTGTCTTCTGAGTGAGGCTCAGACACTGCAGTGCTGTGACTGTGCTCACTCACCTCTGCAGCTCAGAGCCCTGCACTTAGTAGGGACTCAGAAGACGTTTGCTGAGTGAATGCATGTAGCACATGTGATTGAAGTATGTGAAAAGGGAAGGGACAAGCATGATTTCTCAGTAACTATATTGAAAAGACCAGGACAAATACAGCTCACAGGACATGACCCAGATATAGGAAAAGGTGAAGGATTTGCTTTTCTTCTTGCAAAGCCTCTTCCCGGTGTGGAAGAACGGTTATCTTCAGGAGATGAACAGCGGGAGCTTTGCTGAGCTGGTACATGTGGTGGCGGGAGTTGTTTACTGTAGTGAGTGCAGGATTAACCTTTTGACAGATGGAGCTGCTGTTTTAAAATTTTTATTATGAAGTAATTTGCACATATAAAAATTTACAAAGAGTCATAAAATGAGCATCTGTGTATCCACCACCTAGATTAAGAAATGAAACATTACTAACACAGTTGAAGCCTTTTAACCATTATCCTGATTTGGTATTTATCATTCTCATGTAATCTTTTATACTTTCACACGATACGTATGTATATGTATAGTATACACCCATGTTATATATATATATATATCTTTGTTCAAATTGTTGATTTATATAGTTATTCTTTTGCAACCTGCTTTTTTTTTTAGCATTATATCTGTGGGATACATCTGCAATATTCATCTGGATTGACACATGCAGTGCTAGCTGATTTTTATTGTTGAATAATATCCCTATAGGTATATATATGTATGTATGTATCTTGTTAGTGGATATTTGGGTTGCTTCCATTTTCTTTCATTTACACCAGGCCACTGTGAACACTCTTGTTATATATCCTTGTATACGTATATGAGAATTCCTCAAGGGTGATTAATAGGAGTTGAATTTCTGCGTCTTTGGGAATGTGCATCTTTAATTTTATCAAATTTTGCAAAAATTATTCCTTGGTGTTTATGTATTCCATTCTTAACAAAAAGAAATCTTTGTAAGTCCTCTTTTGATATGTCAGTTTATATTAATGTTTCAGGTGTAGTGGATTGAAGATAACATTTCAGTTGAAACATTACGACTCCCATTTAAGCCTTATCTCTGTGTGTGATGTATAGAGCCAAGAAGCTGATTTAAAATAGAGACGGGTACATGGAATGTTCATATTTATATAAACTCCTAAAGAAAAGGAATTAGGTCATATTCAGTAGGTTATTCAGCATTTCTTTTTAATTTTTCTATTGAGTTTTAATCATAGAGCATTTTGAGTGACTGAATAATTGAATAGAACTATAGAACTGAACCTAAGAACAATAACATATAATGAAATAAAATTAAAACCAAATTAGTGTCTCTGAGCTGAGATGTTAGAGAGAAAGGCTCATGGTGGGGGAGAGGTCCCCATGTGGATTTGCCACAAACCTGGCTGGATGCTACAATTTATGTGACGTCCACCTTCTGCCAACACCTCTGTCTGGTGGCAGGGTGCTGACATAATGGCTGTTTCTACCTATTTCTTTATTACAAGTTCAGAACCTGAGCAGGTCTAATGTGCTTCTCCAGTATGTGACCTGAGCAACTATCTCCATTGGCAAGACCTCTGGTGATCTTCCCCAGCTGGGGTCATGACATGCTAGGGTTTCCTCTCTGCTTGCAATTGTAAAAAGCTGGCCATCTTGCAGCGAGGCTCTAGTGAGCTGGCACATACTGACAGTGCGTTGTTGTAGATGGGCTTTTATGCAATACTTCTTGCTAAAGCCCTGCTGCTGTGGAATTGTTGCGTTGGTTTCCTGGAAATAACACTTAATCTTGGCTAGGTGCCTTGTGAGGTAGGGCAGGGATTATTGAACTATTTACTTGCAAACACTTGTGAACTTATGAGACATATGCAGTCACTGTTGAGTGTCACTGTAAAGGGCCATCCAGAACATTCTTGAAGTAGTATATAGTTTGCTAGGGATGCATAACAAAGTACCACAAACTGTCTTAAAGAACAGAGATTTATTGTCTCAGTTCTGAAGGCTAGGTGAAGGCTAGATCTCAGGTCTAAGCTCAAGGTGTTGGCAGGGTTGGTTTCTTCTGACAGTGGTGAGGGGGAATCTGTTCCAGGCCTCTCCCCTTGGTTTATAGATGACCGTCTTCTCCATGTGTTCTCACATCATCTTCCCTCCGTGAGTCTGTCTCTGTGTCCAGATTTCCCCCTTTTATAAGGGCCCATCCTAATGACCACACTTTTACTTGATTACCTCTGTAAAGACCCAGTTCCATGTCAGGCCACATTCTGAGGTACTGAGGGTTAGGGCTTCAACATGTGAATTTTGGTGGACACAATCCAACCCCATAACAGGTAGCAGCACAGTGTAGGTTGATGTGAGAGCTGTTAAAAGTCTTGTAAACATTGGACTTTCAGCTAATAGGGAGGTTAGTATTCTAGACTTTTCCCCACTTTTGCACATTTACTGTCATTCTCACTGACAGATGCAGGAACACATTCACAGTTGGTTACCACAGTTGGTCTAGTACAGTGAGCTTATTTACTTGCTAACTTCTAGGAAGGAAGGTTCTGAAATCAGTTTAAAAAGAGAAGATTTTGTCTGTAGAATTACATATAATTGATTTTTTCCCCCTAAAAACGTATTGCCTGAAGGCTTGCCTTGTAGCTGTTGTTTTTTCACTTGTTTTTAAGTTTATTTCCATCCTTATTAAAAAATAAATACCTGAAAACTTTTTTGTTTTTGGTTCTAGACTTAAAAAGAATTGTATTTGTCATCCAGAGTCAAAGTAATTCTTTTCATGCAAAGAGAGCAGAGCAATTAAAAAACATCATCTTAAAGCAGGCTGCAGATCTTACACAGGTATGTAGAGATGGCTTGGGATTTCTGCTTATCATGTATTTCACGATACATTTATGTTTTCCAAAATGCTTGGTCTGTCAAGAATCAATTTTATTTACATGAGGATAACTCTTCTGACTCATTTTGCTTATTTAATATTGACTATTTATTGTTGAAAGTGCCTTGGTTAATTTCTAATGCTCAAAGTATCGTATTCTAAATTATTGAATATGTGTTTTTTTAACTTAAGAGAATTATATTAGGACTATTGTGGCTTTGCCATGAAGTATGAGAAGAGAAGTATAAGAAATAGCTTTTTAAAGGTAGGGCTTAAAATAGCCGAGATAATTAATGATCAAAATTTTGGTAACAAGTTCTAAGGCAATTTTCATGTTGAAATAACATTTTCATTAATCCTAGTGCAGTGCTTCCTCTATGAGTCTTTTAATCTGTTTTTTAATTGCATGTCATTAGTTGAACTTTTGACTTGATTTATAATGTAGTATACCAGAAGGATTATGGAGAGAAAAATCTATGCATTCAGGTACATTTTAATAACATCTAAACCAAACATGAACTGAATCTAAAGCTGCTCTGGGTAGTGCTGGTGGTTTGGGACAAAGGAAGATGTACCTTCTTGTAGTGTCTTATAGGTTCCTCCTTCATGAGCCGAGTAAAAAAAAACAACTTCTCCAAGACCGCTGCACTACATCGCCATGGCCTTCAAGACAGAAGTGCTTGTCTGTAGATAAATGCCATCTCTTCGTCCTCTCAGGAATAAACTCTGACAAGAGATGTGCGTGTTTGCCAGATTGCTTTCTTTCTGTTGGTGGGTGCTGGAAAATAAAGGGTCAGAAATATCAGTGGAAACACAAGCAGCCCTAATGGTATTCAAGGCTAAGATACTGCTGAGAATGAGGTCTATTGTGCTTAATCTTTAAATGTTTCCCATATAATCTTCATCAACCTCCCCTCATCCCTGCAAGGACAGGTTCACTCTATTGCCTTACTTGGAACATCATATTTTCTCAAGGGCGATGAAAGAATTACACACTGTAGACAGATTGCTTTTTGGTAATTAGAGATAGGAGCAGCTTGACGAGTTCAAAATTCTTTTTTGTCTGGAGACCTAACTTTTAGAGATTTTCTTCTAGTAAACCTTTCCGCGTTTCATCAGAGAGGTGGACATGCAGTCTCCTTGACTGGCTGGCTCCTTCCGTCTGCTCTGGTAGGGGTGCTATGGGGTGGCCAGATGCAGGCAGGAGGGGGAGCCAGTCACCTAAACCGTCCCTCAGCTGGATCCAGCCAGACATGAATGGAGTTTAGCTCCATAAGGCATTGGCAGTTACCCCAAACTGTGTAATCAGATGACACTGGAAGACAGTGAGGCATCACTTATCGTAGATGAATTAAGAGTACACTTTTCACTATGGACCTGCATGTGTCCCCGCTTCCAGAAGTACCTTCCATCTTGCGGAAGATTTAGATTATGTATCTTCCCTGTTTAATCCATACCAGTAGCCCTTCCGTTCGTGTAGGTAATGACATCCTTTGCTGGCCAAGTCCAGTTGACTGAATATATACCACCATATTTCCTCTAATATTCATCCACTCTTTTTTTTGTGTGTGTGCAAATGGGTATTCCTTCTCGGCTCTCTGTCTCCCCTTCCACCTTCACTCTTCATGTAGGTAATGACATCCTTTGCTGGCCAAGTCCAGTTGACTGAATATATACCACCATATTTCCTCTAATATTCATCCACTCTTTTTTGTGTGTGTGTGCAAATGGGTATTCCTTCTCGGCTCTCTGTCTCCCCTTCCACCTTCACTCTTCTGGGAAAAGTAGCTTCTGGGGACCTTGAACAGGACAGTGTTCCCAGGACTTGGTCTGCAGTGGAGATAAGGCCTCTGTGTACCTTTTGGTG
>NW_007733009.1:75786-84913 GCF_000696425.1 Galeopterus variegatus | reverse complement strand
CAGTAGAAATTATTAAATTCCTTCTTCTCTTTTCCTTAGGAAAAATGAGACTTGGGAGGGTGCTGCTAGTGGCTGGGTACGTCTGCTAATTTGGAAGGCAAAGTATAGGGCCAGGTGCAAGACCACTAAATGCTTAAAACTGGGTCTAGGCTCTGGGGGAGGATGCTTAGAGATTCCTGTTTAAGCTGACCTTGGCAGCCATATTTAAGAATGGAGAATGTGTGTTAGCTGGAGCTTCTCCTCAGTGTCTCCCAGGAGCTGAGCAAGAGGTGTGGACCCAGCTGAGCTGTGGGAACCTCCAAGGCTTGTTCCCTTTTGCCAAGACAGTTACATCGGAGCTTAGTGGCTGAAGTGCCCATCTCTGGATCCCAGCTTCATTTCCCACCACTCACCCCTTGCACTTTATTTGCCGGTAATTTCAAACTTCTCATGGTGTTGGCATTACTTTTCTGTGCCTCTGTGGCTGTGCTCACAGTGGCCCTATCTTCAAGCTCCTATGTCCCCAGGAAGCCTTTCTGTGCACGTTCTTGACCCGCAGTGGTAAGTCACTTCTTTGGTTCCACTTCTGTATCTTGTATCAACTCATATTGCACGCTTTTCGCTTTGTATTATTATTTACCTGTCAGTCTCTTATTCAAACTTTTAGAGCAGAGAATAGAATGTGTCTTATTAGTGTTTGATTCCTCTGAACCAAGCACTGTTTGTATGTACTTAGCTTGAGTCCTCAGTGAATGTTAATTGAACTGAATCCTGAAATTCATTATTTCTTTTTTCTCAGAGTTTTACTCTCTTTTCTATTATAATAGAAGTTTCTTTTTATTTCTCATAAATACATAGACACCTTTGGCCACACACATGCACAGCAGCACACTATTAAATCACAAGTTCTTTGAAGGCAGACACTTCTTTTGATCTCTCCACAGCACCTTAAACATAGTAGGTGTTCAATATATGGCAGTTGAATTGAATCCAGGAAGCTTAACAAATTAAAATAAAAATTTAAGTAAATTATTTTATCTATTTTACTTTTGTTAATTTTAAAATCGATAATGGCCAGCCCCTCTACTGTTAAATGTAACAGCTCTTTACCTCTCTGTGAAACCACAGAGTTTAGGGCAAAGAGTAGAAAAAAAAATTGGGTATGAGTTGGCGCTAGGAAAATATGATCTCATGGATTAAGTGAATCTTTGAGAGACAATATGGGAAAGAACCAGGAAATTCACTTTACTGCTTTAACACAGACAGCATAACAGTGACTTAAAGAAGATGGAAGATTTACTTCCCCTCACAAAACAGTCCAGTTGGTGGGGAGGCCAGGAGTGGGCAGTTCAACTCCAGGTCCCTGTGTCTTGTTACTTGGATAGGGTGTCTTGTCCTTGTCTACATGGTTGCACCTGACCTTTGTACTGTGTTCCAGTATGTGGAGGACAAGCAGCTTCCTTTGAAGGATGTGACCTTGAAGCTGTATATGTCATGTCCCCTTATGTACCTCTGTCCAGAGCATAATCACATGGGCACACCTAGACTGGGAAGTGTAGTGTCTCGTTGGGTAGCTTTGGGTCCAACCCAAGCTTAAGGGAAGAAGGTAGGATGGGTACTGGGGGACAAATTGATGTTTCTGCCAAAGTCAGGATTTTTTTACACTTCGAGGGCTCACCTAGTCATAGCAGAATTTGCCTGTGAACCGCTCACTCCTTCATTCATTATTTATAGACTGACTATGGTCAAAGGACTGGGGATACAAAGATCAACAACATAGTCTTTGTACTCAAAGAACCAGCAGTCCAGGAGAGCAGACAGAGCCACAAGCAGGCAGTTTAAAGCAGAGTAGGAGGGCGTTGATAGAAGGGTGCACTTGGGAGCACGAGGGAGGGCTATCACCATGGCTGGGTGGAGCAGGGCAGGAGGGGAGCTGAGAAAGGATTATGGAGCCCAGGAGGGTTTCTAAGAAAGCTGAGTCCTGAACCGAGCGTGCCTATTTGGCACTAGCTGGGCTGAAGATAGCAGTGGGAGGGTGAGGACTTCCTAGGTAGAGAGGACAGCAGTAAGGTGGCCAGGTGAGAAGCAGGCGCAGGTGTGTGCGGGTGCTGCATGCTTTCCTGGCATGGGTGGAAGGTGGGTGGCAGCAATGTGGGCAGTGAGTCTGGATGTCAGGTGGGAACATGGCCACAGAGGAGCTGTTTGTCCTCTGGGGAGCCAGGTGTTTCGTGGGGCTTCTCAGGGGCACTGCTGGCATTTTGAGGGATCTCTCTGATATTTGAGATGTCTAGCATCTCTGGCCCCTGGCAGTACATATAGGAGCGACCCCAGTCACTGTTACAACTGAAAATGCCCCCTGGTTGAGGATGACTGCTAGGGAGAGCTGTTAGGGGTAGACTTGGTCAGATTTGCATTGAAAAACTTTCCCTCTGGTGGCTGGGGCGTACTTTAAAACCCTAGGATGCATCATGGGCAACGCTGCTCAGGGTGGTCGCAGAATGCTCTGGTCCTTCATTGCAGGTGTATCTGTTCTGCCCTCAGACTCCAGAGGGAGGCAGGACGTGTTCGTTACTCTTGGCATCCCCATGACACCTAGTGGAATGCCAAACACACAATATTAGAAAGTGTGTTTCCATTGATGGACTTTTCTCACCTTTTAAAGCTTAGGAAATAGCTCCATTTCTCTAAATTATTTAACTTTCTAATACCTTATTCTATGCTTCTGTTTAGTTTAGTTTGCTTCTACTTGATTATTATTGTCCTTTGCGTTTACAGTTTGCAGCTCAGACAACCTGATGGGCAGGGGACTTAGATTGCCACTAGGTGGCAATATTGGTTTTACATTTAAAGATGCGTAATTAAGCAACATCATTAGCAACTCCCCAACCCTTACCCCCAGCATTTAATCTCTGTGATTAAATAGAGTATAGACTACGGCCATAAGGAGACCGCCCTTTAATTATAAAATAGTCTTTCATTGTTATTCCGAAATTCTTTCCTTGTTTGGAAGCCAGCTATGAGTACTGAAGTCGTTCTGACAAACTTTAACACTTGGATTTGATTTACTTGCAAGATCCAGAGTGTGTGTTATGGCTTAGGTAATTTCAAATTTAGATTAATGAGTGTCTTGGTAGTTGAAATGGCCAGAAAGATTTTAGAATTTGTAACTATACTTGATACTGGATCATTTTTTCCTTTATAGAGTTTTTTTGTGACACGTATGTAATTAAAAGTTGAGTTAATTCCGTGAATAGAACTTTAGAGACCCAAAAATTGTTGTCAGCTAAAATAGGGTCTATAGATCAATACTTGAGGGACACTGATGAGATAGCCTGTCTTGGAACTAAATGAAAATAGAGAAATAAGATCAACCTCTGAGAATTAAATGCTGAAGTGCACGAAGCATAGTGGGACAGAGTCACTTTAAAGAGGCAGGATGGCTCCCTAGTTAAAACTTAACTGGAACCTGTTTTAAGATATTCACTTATTCTGGAGAAAGAATTGAGAGCTCAATCAGCTGTGGACACTGAGAAAGGGAGAATCTAAGATGCAGAAGTTGTCAGGGCATCCCCAGCACAGTGGTGGGAGCATCCCGACTCCTCCAAGGAGGGCCTCAGGCCAGGTGTGGCAGGTACATGCTGTACCTGTAATGGACAGGATGTCTGGGGCCCTCATGTCACCCAGGACCTAGACTATGAAGCCTTCGAGTTATAATTTCGGTTTCTCCAAAAACTTGCCCACCATGTGTGTGTTAGTCCGTTTCTGTTGCTTATAACAAGATACCGGAACTGGGTATTTTGTAAAGAAAACAAAATGTATTGCTTACAGTTTCTGAGGCTGGGAAGTCCGAAGTCTATCATTGTGGTGATAGTGACCCAGTGTTCTCATTGCAAGATGGTGGAAGCAGAGAGAGCACAGAGAGAGACAGACTCTCTTCTCTGTTCTTTTAAAGCTCTCAGACCCATGCCCCTGACCACCATTTTTAATCCATTCATTACAGCACCATCCTACAATCTGTTCACCTCTTCAAGGCTCCACCTTTCAATTACCATAATAGGTTTACCCACCCTCTTAACAGGCACAGTGGGGACCAAGTTTCTAATAGATAAAACTTGGGGGGACACAATTCAAGCTTCAGTCCAGTACAATGTGCATTCATAAAAGTTGCTTGGTGAGGGAGGAATCAGCAGTAAGTTTTATCATTTGAATATTTATCTGATAGCCCAAAATATCTATTCCTCCCACAATGCCAGATGTCTACAACTGCTGCTTATTTATTTATTATTCCTGTCAGGTTGCACCTGACTACAAAATCTGCCAAAAAATTAAGGTGCAAAACTTGAATGGTTTCTGTGATTATGCATCTGCTTCTAGCTATTGTCTTTGCTTTGGCAAGTCATTACCTGTGCCTGTTTTACCTCAGGATGCTAGAATGTAGTCTTGTTAAAAACAAACATTTTTCAGCGGCTGGCCCGTGGCTCACTTGGGAGAGTGTGGTGCTGATAACACCAAGGCCACGGGTTCAGATCCCTGTATAGGGAGGGCCGGTTAGCTCACTTGGGAGAGCGTGGTGCTGACAACACCATGTCAGAGGTTAAGATCCCCTTACTGGACATCTTTAAAAAAAACAAAAAACAAACATTTTTCAGCGGCTGGCCCGTGGCTCACTTGGGAGAGTGTGGTGCTGATAACACCAAGGCCACGGGTTCAGATCCCTGTATAGGGAGGGCCGGTTAGCTCACTTGGGAGAGCGTGGTGCTGACAACACCATGTCAAAGGTTAAGATCCCCTTACTGGACATCTTTAAAAAAAACAAAAAACAAACACTTTTCATCATCACAATGTGGATATAAAAACAAGAAACTAAGCTAATTTTCTATCTGAAATTTAATACTATATTTGGAGTTGTTCGTAGAGTGGTGAAACTGTTGCCCTGTTTTCTAGATTAGTTTGGGTCATTGTAAGTTGTCATTCCCATTTATAGTTTTGAACCTTATAATGCAGTTTATAATGGCTTTGAAATTATGTTTATATGTTTCTTCTAATCTGTAAGTCAGTAGACTTTACCAGGGGCTATTCTGTGTGCAGGGTACTGTTCTAGATTGCTCCGGCACAAAGGGTTAGAAAGGAATTTAGAAAGAATATTCTACTTCTTTTTTGACTTAAAAGGTAGATGGTAACTATTTTGTAATATAAATCAGTATATCATTAAGCAGAAATTAGAAGTACGGAATAAGTGTATTGAAGGGTTTACTCGACAAACACTAATGGGGCATCTATAGTTACATCAGGTACTTTTGAACGCCCTTGAGAATGATGGTATGCATTTGAAGCTGTTTTAGAAGCGCAGCAGTATATAAAAAGCATGTTTGTATAGTGCTAATTATGCATGTGAAGCCTGAAAGAATAAGAGGGAAGACCATATGAAATCAGATGGGAAAGACGGGGAATTAGCTCGAGGACGTAGGTTTAGAACAGAGTTTTGGAAGAAGACCTGAATGGTCAGGAAGGTGTACTTTTGGAGTGCCAAGTGGGAACTGGAATTTGTAAAGGCCCAGCTTTCAGGATGAATAAAGCATGCATTGGGAGTGGAATAGTGATCATTTTAGAATGGAACAGATAGAAAGGAAGGTTAGTGAGTTAGGGGATGTGATTGATGAATATGGGTTTCTCAACTGCAAATCTGTAAGTAGACGAATACAGATTTTGAAGAAGTGCTGTTTTTTTCCTGAACTTTTTTCTCCCTGCATTACATATGGAAGGGGAATGTGAAGTTAGGAAGATTGACTGTTTGAAGAGGTACACAAACAAAAAGCAAAGTGGAGGCAACAGAAACCCCAAAGGAGAGTTTGTGTGACGATCTCCTAGTAAATCAGGCACTTGAGTTTATTTCACTATTATTTGCACAGCATCTGTATGTCAATTATGATTCGAGTTCTATTTTTGTAGTCTGTTTCTTCTTAAGTGAATGTTTATGTGAAGATTCTTATATTCTGTTTGCTACATGAGACAGGAGAACAAACAACTCAGTCTCTCAGGTGACTCTACTGGAGTGCCTTGAATTTATGTTGTGATGGAAATCGGCTGTCATCTGAATATTTTTTTTTTCTTCCATCTGGAACATGGAGTCCAGTTACCTGAGGGATCCTATGCTGACCTGATCTTTACTTGTAGTTTCAGAAGTGTATTAACACCTTCCTAAAATTATGGAAACCATTGTTCTCCAAAGGAATTTCATAATAAAATTATATTGGAAACACAGAGAGAAAATAAAGCATAATTGAGTTGTGTTTGGTAGGTTCTGGTAAGACAAGGATCCGGCTACCATTTGAAGACTCTAACGTGTGAAGTTTTAACCATGCTTGGTAAGGGAATTGCTTTGGATGGGGACCAGGGAAATAAGCCACTGCAGAAAGAGTTCTTAGGGAGAGGGACAGGACAGAGTTTAGAATAAAGGCAGGAGCTGAGAAATGGCCAGAACCACAGATAAATCATGGTTCTATTTTTAAAGGCAATCTGCAAATACAGAAAAAAAATTCAGAAGCAGGGGTTGCTTAAAGCGTTTTGTTGTTGTTCATTTGCTTGGTTTTTACAGGGGGCAGATGGGTGGCAGATGTTGGATTACATTTCCTGCTTTGGGCTAAATGGGGCTAACCTAGCTGCTTACGAACTTCTTTACTCTCTCCACCCCCGAGTATATAGATTTTGAAGAGAACAGACACTTCAAATCCCATTGCCTTCTTTTGTATAAGACTACAAACTTTATTTTAAACCTGGCAGAACCTCCACCATACAAATAAACTATTCTTTTTGCTTGTTTGCGGAAAGGTATGGAAATCACTATTTTCTTGAGAAGAGTTAGTTGGGGCTTGGCTAATTAGTTTAAAAAGACCTCAACATCCCTTCATGATAAAGACTCTCAGAAAATTCGGTATAGAAGGAAAATATCTCAACACAATAAAAGCCATATACAACAAACCCACTGCCAATATCATCCTGAATGGAGAAAAGCTGAAAGCTTTTCCTTCTAGAACAGGAACACAACAAGGATGCTTACTCTCACCACTCCTATTTGACATAGTATTAAAAATACTAGCCAGAGCAATCAGGCAAAAGAAAGAAATACTTGAAAAGACAAAGTCTAACTGTCCCTGTTTGCAGATGACATGATTCTATATATAGAAAAAACTGAAGACTCTACCAAAAAACTCTTAGAGCTGATAAACGATTTCAGTAAAGTTTTGGGATACAAAATCAACATGCAAAAATAAGTAGTGTATTTATACTCTAACAGTGAACTAGCAGAAGAAGAAATCAAAAAGCTAGCCCATTTATAATAGTCACCAAAAAACAAAACAAAACAAAACAAAACAAAAAAACCCCCCAAAAACCTAGGAATCAATTTAACCAAGAGGGAAAAGATCTCTATAACAAGTACTACAAATCACTGTTGAAAGAAATTAGAGGACACAAAAAGATGCAAAGACATTCCATGTTCTTGGATTGGAAGAATTAACATTGTGAAAATGTCCATACTACCCAAAGCTATCTATAGATTCAATGCAATCCCTATCAAAATACGAATGATATTCTTCACAGATATAGGAAAAAAAAATGCTAACATTCATATGGAACAATAAAAGACCCTGAATAGCCAAAGCAATCTTGAGAAAAAAAAAAAAAAAAAGCCAGAGACATAGCATTACCTGACTTCAAATTATACTACAAAGCTATAATAACCAAATCAGCATGATGCTGGCATAAAAACAGACATTAGGACCAATGGAACAGAGAACCCATAAATCAACCCACATATTTACAGCTAACTAATCTTTAACAAAGGCACCAAGAGCATACATTGGGGAAAAGACTGCCTTTTCAGTAAATGGTGCTGGGGAAACTGGAATCCGTATGTAGAAGAATGAAACTAGATCCATACCTCTCCCTATATGCCAAAATCAACTCAAAATGGATTAAAGACTTAAATATAAGACCTGAAACTGTAAAATGCCTTAAAGAAAACATAGGGGAAAGTCCTACTTCAGGAAGTAGGATTGGGCAAAGATTCCCTGAATAAGACCCCAAAAGCAGAGGCAACAACAGGAAAAATAAACACATGGGATTATATCAAACTAAAAGCTTCTGCACAGCAAAAGAAACAATTAACAGAGCCAAAAGACAACCTACAGAATGAGAGGAAATATTCGCAAACTATGCATCTGATAAGGGATTAGTATCCAGAAGGTACAAGGACCTCGAGCAACTTAACAAAAAAACAAGTAACCCGGTTAAAAAATGGGCAAAGGAGCTGAGTAGGCATTTTTCAAATGAAGATGTATACATGGCCAACAGATACCTGAAAAAATCCTTAGCATCACTCAGCATCAGGGAAATGCAAATCAAAACCACACTGAGATATCATCTCATGCCAGTCACACTGGCCATTATCAAAAAGACAGAATAACAAATGCTGGCGATGATGTTGAGAAACAGGAACCTTCCTACACTGTTGGTAGGACTGTAAATTAGTGCAGCCATTATGGAAAAAGGTATGGAGTTTCCTCAAACAACTACAGATAGAATTGCCATACGATCTAGCAATCCCACTGCTGGGTAAATACCCGAAGGAATGGAAATCATAGGGTCCATAGGGATACCTGTACTCCCATGTTTATTGCAGCTCTAATTATGATAGCCAAGTGTTGGAACCAATCTAAATGTCCATGGTTGTATGACTGGATAAGGAAAATGTTGTCTATTTACATAGTGGCATACTACTCTGCCATAAAAATGAATTAAATTCTGCCTTTCAAAACAATACAAAAGAACTTAGAGAAAATTATGTTAAGTGAAATAAGCGAGGCACAGAGAAATACTGCATGTACTCATAAGTGGCAGCTAAAAAAAAAATAAACAATTAAAAAAAGAAAGAAAGATACAACAATCACAATAATATATTGAACTTCCAAAGGAGGGAGCAGAACTGAGGTTACCAGAGGTGGGAAAGGGTGAGAGGGAAGGTGGGTTAGGGAGAAATTGATAAAGGGTCATGAAAAATGATTACATTGTATAATGTTGAATATACTCATTATCCTGATTTGAGCATCACATATTGCACACAAGTATTGATATTCAACTCTGTACCCTA
>NW_007733009.1:69616-75776 GCF_000696425.1 Galeopterus variegatus | reverse complement strand
TTTTAGAATTTTTTTATTGGCAGGGACACAGTGTGAGATACTTCATTAAAAGGTTGGCTTTGAGAGTCTTGAGTGTGATGTATTGCTTTAGCTTTTTGTTACTGTCACTAAAATTTTCAGGTGGAAGTTATTGGATGCATAATTACTTACTAAAAGTTTATTTTTTGGGGGAGAAATTGATAGGCATTAAGTAATCATATTAAGTTATTTACTAAGCTGGAGGCTTTATTACATTCCTGTTGAATAAGAATTTATTCATCCATTCATTTAATATATATCTATTGAATATTTACTTTGTGCAAGAGTCTGGGTAAGATGCCCCAGGAGAAAATAGAATTTTTTTTTTATTTCTCTGAAATGACACTGTCCTTATCCTCATGTACAACTAGCATTCTTGGAACATCTTTTTCTTTTTTGAATTTGTTTATTTTTTAATTGAAAAGTATTGATTGCATATGTTTATGGTGCACAGAGTCACATTTTAATACATGTATATAATGGGTAATGATCAAGTCAGGGAGAAACATCTTTTTTGCATGTCTTTACACAGTATAATCCTCGCACCGCAGGAAATGGAGCATTAAGACCCAGGGCTGGGGCCGAACCCGTGGCTCACTTGGGAGAGTGCGGCACTGGGAGTGCCGAGGCCGCAGGTTCGGATCCTATATAGGGATGGCCGGTGCGCTCACTGGCTGAGCGCAGAGCGGGCGACACCAAGCCAAAGGTTGCGATCCCCTTACCGGTCACAAAAAAAACCCCAGGGCTGGGGTTGCTCAGCAATAATGAAATCTTCACACTATTTGGAATGCCATGTCATGAACATTTGTCTCTTTTTGGTTGTCCTGCATTTGAACCCTTTCTCTGTCCTGGAGAAGTCTACCCTATGTAGAGCGGGCAACACCAAGCCAAAGGTTGCGATCCCCTTACCGGTCACAAAAAAAAACCCAGGGCTGGGGTTGCTCAGCAATAATGAAATCTTCACACTATTTGGAATGCCATGTCATGAACATTCGTCTCTTTTTGGTTGTCCTGCATTTGAACCCTTTCTCTGTCCTGGAGAAGTCTACCCTATGTGAGTCTGGATGGAGCTGGAGCGTGGCCCACTAATGAGGGCAGGGGCCAGATGCTTGTCTTCTGAGCTCAGGGAACGGGGTGTGTGATCCAGCATGACCAGTTGGATGTTGCCACACAGGGTTTTGAGTCTGGAGTCAGGACCCAAAGAAGCAGGTTGCTTTAGAACTCCCTCCTCTGGTAGTGACATCAGTGTCCAGTGTCTAGTGGTGACAGTGGGCACCAAGTGAAGAGCTAGCGTGTGCAAGTGTGCAGAGGTGGCAGGTGTGCATGCGGTGGTATGCTGGTGTGTGGTGCCCAGCAGAGTGGCCCCTCTAGCATGTGGGTCACTGTGGACTGTGCCATGTACTGTGCCTGGTGCTGGAAATGGTGCCTGCCCTCCAGAAGGCTTATTCTAGTGGGGACCAGGCCATTTCAGCAGTTAAACTGGTGCATCCATCAATACAGTCATGGCTCTGTGAAAACACAGGCAGGCAAGGAAGAAACCTCCAGCCCTGCCTGGAAGTGCCAAGTGAAGGCTTTGTTATGGCGTTTGAGCTAAATAACTCTTGAAGAAACAGTAAGAGTTTGCTAGACTACTGCCTTGGCAGCTGTGAGGAATACCATGGGCAGAGGCAGTAAATTGTGGGTCTCACTGAGCATTAGTGCATGGATGAAGAAAAGGAAGATGAGCTGCTGCTCTGTGAGCTAAGATGACGAATTCATGTTTGGAGAGTTGACGTTTGAGTGACTAGTGTGACATCTAGTTCATGGGGCCAGGGTTTGGAACCTGGGTTGGAAACTATAAACAGTAATCATAGTTGACTTTTACTGAGTGCACATCCCCACTGTTTTATTTAGTGCTCATATTGATGCACTGTGCTATGCTGTTTTCAAGTATCGGCTTACTTAACTCTATGCATTAGTCACTTTTACTCTTCCCGTGGTGCAGAGAGGCAGCTGAGGCCGAGAGAGATTGACTTGCCCATTCTCACATCACTAATAAATAGTGGATCCAGGCTCCAAAGCTATTCTCTCTGCTTTGCTGCTGCCTGACTCACAGGTGGGACCATAATCACCTGTGCAGCTGATCACTGTCGGTTAGTAAACAGTGTCCTGTTCACTCTCTCTTCTTACCTGGCTTTATTTCCTTATGGCAGTTATCCCTGTCATGATATTGTAGATTTACTTGTTTATTGCCTGTGTCTCCCTCATTAGAACGTGAGATCCAAGAGGGCATGCACTCTACCTGTCTTTTCATAGCATTACTGTGTTCCTAGTACGTGCCAGGCACATATTAATTGCTCAACAAATATTGTAAAATCAATAATAATATTTTTTTAATTGGGACATAGTTGATTGTACATATCTGTGGGGTACAGCATTGAATATCAAGACCTGTGTGCAATACGTGATGTTCAAATCAGGATAATTATTATATTTAACATTATACAATGTAATCAATTTTTGTAGCCCTTTACCAATTCTTCCCTTACTCCCCTTCCCCTCCCCTTTTCCCGTCTCTGATAACCTAAGTTCTGTTCTCTTCTTTTGTAAGTTCAGTGGACAATAATAATGTTAATAGTCATCATTTGCTTACCATATGCCAAGTGTTTGGCATGTATTAACTCACTTGATTCCCATGACTCTTGTTATTCCTGTCCTAGAGAACGAGGTAACAGAGCCACAGCTAGGTTGAGGATCTTGCTTACGGTCACGTAGCTCAGAAGAAGCAGAGCCAGGATTCAGATGCAAGTACTTTGATTCCAGAAATCTGGTTCTTAAACACTAAGCTTTATTGCCTTTTTTGAGTGAATGGATGATCAGTTAAAACAGATTTATACGAGCTATAAAAATGTTCTTAGTAATATATTTCCAAGTAAATAGTTTATGCAAATAAAATTTATGAATTATGAGGTGATATTTTTTTTTGTTAGGAAAGGACAGTTAATGATTAAGACACGTATCTGGAACTTTTTTTTTTTAAATACAGACTCAGATTCCTGGAAGGTATGTTATTACAGCATCACATGTAATCTAGTAAATCTGTCTGATATATGTTCCAAACAGCATATTACGCATCTCTGTTATCCTTACAAGTTGTACCTACCTCTTATGGAAGAAATTGTAACAATAAACAGATGTTAATTTTCATCATAATTTATTTGTTGGCCAGGAGCTCAGTTAAGTGCCTAAGGACTATGTAATAGTTGGAATTTGGAAATAAAGTTGATCGAGTCAGTCTTAAAACAGAATTCAGTCATTTAGAACTTTTGCCTAATACTGAGCAAGTGTGTTAGCTTTTGCTTTCTAATTTAGCACTTGGTCTGAATAATGAGACTGAATAAGACCATAAACCCAGGTACTTCTAGGCTTATAAGTTAAATTATGGTAAGGCCAAGTGACAAATGCTGAGAAATAGTCTGTCGACATGAGGAGAGATCAGCAGCGTGGAGTTCTTCCCAGAGAGGGGCAGAAAGACTAAAGTGGTTCAAAACCAAATCTGTTGAATAATTAGTTATTTATGATATTTTAAATATTCATCTGTTTTAATTCATATTCAAATGTTAGCTCTTTTATTCATACAATTAGTATTTCTAGATATAAATTTTTAATGATTTTACCTCCATATCAAGAATAATGGATTTTTTTCATCTTCAAAATATTTTGAGAACGCTCAGCTGTGACATAATCCAGCCCCTTTCCCAGATGAAAATGATGAATATGTATAAGAAGCAACTAATGAATTAGAATGTTGGTTTTCATTTTGTTTGCTTTCAATGATTGTTGACTGCTTTAAATATAAATATAGGCCTTTGATAACAAATATGTTCAAAGGAAGTACTGACAAAGTCTGGTAGGCTCTCTGTCTTCAACGTGGGTATGATACCAAGAGCTGATGATGGAAATAAAGGTAGACTTGGATTCAAAGAGACAGAGTTGAACTAGGAGTTTAAATTCCTGTGATCAACCTTTTCATCTTCTTTCCCTTTTCTGTCATTTACCCACATTTGAGCGTTTGTATTTTTAGCTTTTTGTTTGTCTCTCTTATGTATGGTATTATCTCATTATTGATAGAAGTTTGCATTATGTTTCAGGTTTGAAATAGTAGCATGGTTGGGTGATTAGGCATCATTTAGATTGACAGCAGAGTGGCTGCATGCATGAGTGCCTTTAATATGTCTTATTCCAAACAGCTCTTGATAATATTGATGTAAGTTTCTTTCCCCTTGATTTTTCATTTGAATACTCTTTCTTGATTATCCATTTAACTACTTATTAAAAAAACTTGCTTTGCATCTAAAAGTGCTATAAGCTAGTGACACAGCACCTTTAAGGGGGTCTAAATCTTGTGGTGGTAGACAGAACATGAATTATTGTAATTCCAAGGGGTAAGCACTGAGATAAGATCATCTGATAGATTGTTTTATTATGAGCTTTTAGATTATCTTAGAGGTGCCAATACATGGGAGTGTGTGTGTCTGTATGTGTATGATGATAAAAGCTCTTGAGCCTTTTTTTGGGGATTAGTAGAATCAAATTTATTTGTAATAATCAAGAATTACTCAAAACCAGATTTCTGAGTGTTAAGGTAGAACCCTCTTTTTATTTTTGAGTACTCACATTTGGAGTCTGTTATCAGCAAGGCATACTTGTTTTTGAAATGTTTCTATTTGGAAATATAGAAAGACAGAAAACTTGATTGCTGTTACTGTGTTCACAAACTGAAGCAAATATGAAATCCAGTATGTGATTTAGTTAAAAAAAAGAAATGGAGCTAGGAATTATTTTAATCCACTAGTAATCCATAGAGTTTATTTCAGTCTGGGATTTTATTCCTTCTTTGCACTGACTAAATTTTTGTCTCCTGCATTTTTATTGTTGTGGCAGAAGTTATTCATAAGGCTGTCTTCTAATCTCTGCCAGGAGAGTGTGCTTGCAGCCTTTGTGCAGGGGTTCCTGTCTAGGCGTAAAAGGAAGCCTTTTCTAGTTTACACCTGTTGATATTAGTAATATATATCCTATAACAAGGAAGTGCAATACTTGTTTGCAAGTAAATTTTTGAGGTGCATTCATGCGCCCTCAGTTTTTAAAACTTAACTGTGTTTTGACTACATTAAAGGATTTTTAAAGCATATATCTCATCATTCTATCATCTTGACACAAATATTTTCGTTTTCTGTTTCCCTCACTCTCTATTCATATATGAATTTGTTCTATTGTTGGAATCATGTCTGTTTTTACATTTAGAGACATTTCCATTGTTAGGAAGTTTTCATCATAATTTTAATTGCTGTGTTATAACTCATCAGCTACTTATTTTTATGTAAAACTTTTTAAAGCATTTCTTATATTATCTAGTTCACATTAGCATTCACCCATAATTTTTCAAAGTTTTATGCAAATAGTAATGTCATTAGTTTCTTTGCACATGATTTTTTGCTTATATAGTCCCTTCATGAATATATATATTTATTTTGCACTTTTTAAAAAACAATGAAAATTACTGCATAATTCATAAGCAACAGTAGGAAAGCCCTGAATTATTTATATTGTACTATATTGGGTAACTGCTAATTCAGCCTGGAGGTTTGCTTTTCCTTTTTAACATGTCACATTGTTTATCTGATTTAATCTCTGATTACTGTTTTTGCATTTCATATTTGTACATGGAAGTTGAAATAAACGTGACATAAAAGAAAGAAATGAGGCTTATTTGATATTCAATTCCAAAGATTTATATTAAGAACCATTCTCTTGTTAAATAATTAATGTGTATGAACTTTAAGGCTGCTATAGCAAAAATATTTCAAATATTTAGGCATTTATTCTAAATTCCATGGTCTGTAATGGTTACCAGGAATGTAGTTTCACAGCTAGTATAAAACAAAATATAATAAAGCTTGTTGGGGGAGGAGGTTCAAACATACCATATCAGGATATGAAATTTCTGACTTTTGGCTTTTGTAGCAACTTGGAATATAGCAAATAGTGCTTTTCTTCAGAGCTAATGCTATGTTTTTAGTAGCTTTAAAAACATTAATGTCGGCCGGCCCGGTGGCGCACTGAGCTAGTGCGCCGCTTGGGAAGCGCGGAGGCGCTCCCGCTG
>NW_007733009.1:67907-69120 GCF_000696425.1 Galeopterus variegatus | reverse complement strand
GGAAAAAAAAAAAAAAAAACATTAATGTCTCACTCTGTATATGTGTACATATTTATATAACCACACTTGTGCCTTATTTCTGAATCTTAATTCCTCCTATGTTTATAAACTTGTAAATTCCATAATTATGCTATTCCTGTTATTGTCTGAGTAGTTTAGGATTATATTTTTAGTATTTAGACCAAAAGTTTTCATTGCCACTGTGTTTTAATGTTTTTAGAGTACTTTAAAAATACTTTTTCTTTTTATTTTTTTTTTTAATAAAGATCTTAACCCTTGACTTGGTGTTTTCAGTACCATGCTCTCCCAAGTGAGCTAACCGGCCAACCCTATATGGGATCCGAACCCGTGGCCTTGGAGTTATCAGCACCACACTCTCCCAAGTGAGCCATGGGCCGGGCCTAAAAATATTTTTTCACATAAGGTAGACTGGATATTGTAGCCTCTTGTTTAGTCAAAGGGTTTTACCTCACATATGTTACATAGGTTGTATGAGGGTACTTCAAAGTATTCGTGGAAAAATAGAATTAAAACATAACACACACTTCTGTGAACTTTTTGACGACCTTTGTGTGTACAATAAAAAATTGTTTTGTGCCTCTGAGTTATCCCTGACTATTTTCCCTGGGCTCTTTCCATCCGGTCACCTCCACAAATCTGTAGGTTTCAGGTTAGGTCAGTGTCACTGAAGACCCTCCTTGTAGGTCTTGAGCAGTGTTGTGTACTTGGCTGGTGGAGAGGTTGTATGGGTTCAGGTGAAATACTTCACTGCCAGTATCTCCTAAAGAGAACTACAAAAAAGTGTGGTATGAAGAGTAACACGTCAGGTCTCTAGAAAGAGCTGTATTTTAAATGGAATTTTTTTTTTCATTAGAGTGGTCGGTTGTAATCTTATTTATCTTCTTTGATCATTGTATTCTCAGGAACTCCCCAGAGTCCTTCTCCTTCATCAGCTGGCCAAGCAGGAAGGTGCATGGACCATACTTCCATTGTTACCACAGTATGTTTAAAGTAACTCAAAATGTGTAAGCTACTGACATTTCTGCCTGACACTCCTAGGCTTCTTAGTTTTCTGAAGAGTTTGTGTTTTCCCTCAGAGTCAGTAAGTGAAATAAATTTGAGTTTTACTTTTTATGATTACTACACTAACTAGATTTCTTGATGATTGCTTCTTAATCATGACTAGCATTTATTTTTATTTTTATTTTTTTTT
>NW_007733009.1:65636-67145 GCF_000696425.1 Galeopterus variegatus | reverse complement strand
CCAGTGAGCGCACCGGCCATCCCTATATAGGATCCGAACCTGCGGCAGGAGCGCTGCTGCATTCCCAGAGCCGCACTCTCCCGAGTGCGCCACGGGCTCGGCCCAACATTTATTTTTAAATATGCTTTTTTCTTTAAAGATAAAATGTTTCAAGTTGATATCTGAAAATGATTTGTTTTCTGGGCTGGTATTGTCATGGAGAGAATTAACTTTAAGAACTCTAGCTGTAAACCATTCGTATTTGGCTGTTCTATAAGCTGAAACTTTATCCATTGAAGAAAAATAGAGTGGAAAAAAAATCTAGATGTTTTGTCATTCCATATGCCCTTCATCTGTTTCCTACTTAACTGTTTTAAACCTTATTATGAACTCATTTTATAGAAGTGATTACTGTAGCCTATTTCTTTTTGTCAGCTTTTCTGTAACATATAGCAGAAATTCATCATGGATTTTCTTCTGTGAAGAAGAGACAAGAATACAGATCCCAAAACTTATAGAAACACTCAGAAGATATGACCCATCTAAGGTAAATAAAACTTTAATACCAATATTTATCTTTTGGAACAATGTTTCCAAGAAGATTTAATTTTGGCTAACAGTTTTTTGAATCTAATAAAAACACTTAATTTAAAATGAAAAAGAATGACATAATCGTTGAATATCTGGAAGCTATGTTAAGTAATTCTCTTTGAAGTTAGGAGCTTACAGAGGGATGGAACATATAATAAGCAATTTTAAGTGAAAAATTTTATGTGTGAGCAATTTCAGAGTTAAAAAACTATAACCAGAGTTCAGAAACAGTTTACCCTAGAAATAAACTTAAATTGGTGATTTTCTGTTTATCAGACTATGACCACATGTTATTTATCAGACTATGACCACATATTATTTTAGATAGGAATATTTTTTGAGTACCAATTATGTATTGGGCACTATGGATGGCAGGGACTAGAACAAAACAGGTAAGTATCCTGACTGCATGGCTGGTTTAGAATAGCAAGGGGGGACAGAACATTAGAGAAGTGATTATGGCTAAAAGTAACACATCAGTGATAAGGGAAAGAGAGGGTGCTGTTAGAAGAATATAACAGGGGCGTTGAACCTAATCTGGGAAGATCAGGACAGCAAATAACATTTAATCTAAGTCCTGTAGGATGAGTAGGAGTTAGCAGGAGAGGAAGAGGGTGTAGCAGGCGGAAGGAACACCATTTGAGCAGGAATGGAGGCGAGAAGGGATGCAGCTTGCATACTAGGAACTCAGTGAAGTTCGCTACTGTTTCATATTTTCAAATCTGACTTTATTTTGTGTGGATTTGGTATAGCAACTGGATCTTGTTTACCTCCAAATCTCTAGCCCTGAGCAGAGTGTTAAAACCTTAGTAGGTGGTCATTGAATATTTGCAAATGACTGTATAACCCTCTGATATCACCTTTTCTGCTGGGCTGTGTTCAAAGGCTCAGTAGGTTTAGAGAGCTGCCTTGGAGCTATGGCAAGAGTAAATCAGGCTA
>NW_007733009.1:63349-64091 GCF_000696425.1 Galeopterus variegatus | reverse complement strand
CTTAGGTACAGTACCCTCCTGCTTTTATATTCTGATAAGGAGTAGAGAGTGAGGTAGCATTGGATGGATAAAACGGAAAATATTTAAACTTTTAGAACTTAGAATATTTGATTTAAATTATATGCTTTAGTTTTTTCGACAGGGAGTTGTCTTTCAGATCTCTCCTGGGCTTGCTCCATTCATTTAAGAAAAAGCTGTTGAGCCCCCATTACATGTAAGGTGTACTGAGGAGACAGTTGTGAACGAAATGGACACATCCCTGCCCACAAGGAGGTGATATTCTTGTTTCGGGGGAGATAGGTAATAAGCGGAAATGCAAATCAATATGTGATGTGTCAGGTGGTAATAAGTGCTATGGAGAAAAATAGAGCAGAATAAGGGGATAAGGATATATTAGGGGAGGGCTTACTTCTCTATGTAGAGTGTTCAAGGAGTACTGGTCAGGTAGGTGACATGTGAGCCCTGTGTGAAGCTTGTGGGGAATGACCTGTGTGCTCCCTCCTCCTGCATCCGACTGCCTGCTTAATACCTCTGCCTTCTAATGGGAACCTCAGACGCAACATGTTCACAACCAAACTCTTCATATCCTTCTAAACCTCGTCCATCTGCAGTCCTCCTCTTCTCAGAAGTGGCATCACTGTCTATCTTGTAGAGCATATAAAAGACCTAGGGCTTGTGCTTGATTTCTCTTTTTCCTTCAACTCTACATTGGCAAGTCCAGCTGGTTGTACTTCTAAAATAT
>NW_007733009.1:51372-62460 GCF_000696425.1 Galeopterus variegatus | reverse complement strand
GCTGGGTATAGCATTCTAGGTTGGTGGTGATTTTCTTCCATCACTGTAAATATGTCTTTCACTTTTCATTATTTCTGTTGTAAAGTCAATCGTATGTCTTGTTTTTGTTCCTTTGAAAGAAATATGTATACTCTCCCCACTCCCTCACACCCCCCACCCCCAGGTGCTTTTAAGATGTTCTCTATCTTTGGTTTTCAACAGTTTTACCATTATGTGCCTACATGTGGTTTTCTTTGTATGGTCATGCACTGCGTAGCAGTGTTTCAGTCCATGACAGACTGCGCATACAATGATGGGCCCAAAAGATATTAATGGGCATATCATATGGCCTAGGTGTTTAGCAGGCTATACCAGTTAGGTTTGTGTAATAAGTACACTCTGTGATGTTCACACAACAACAGAATTGCCTAACAATGCATTTCTCAGGACGTATCACCATTGTTAAGTGATGCATGACTGTATTTGTCCTGTGTAGAGTTTAGAGAGCTTCTTAAATCTATAGTTTGATGACTTTTGTCAGTTTTAGAAAATTCTAAGCCTGTATTTCTTCAAATATTTCTTTAGTTCCATTTCCTCTCCCCTTCTATTCTTGGTTTCCAACTTCATGCATTTTAGACCTTTTCGCTGTCTCATATTGCTTTAAACTCTTCTGTGTTGTTTTCCTTTTAATGTGTCAGTCTGGATATTTTTTACAGACTTGCCTTCCAGATTACTAATCTCTTCTGTTGTGTTTAATATCCTTTTGAATTTCTAACTTCAGTTCTTGTATTATTCAGTTTTAGAATTTCCATATGACTGTTGTTTTTAAATTCTAGTTCTTTGGTACAATTTTTCATCTTTTTGTCTATTTTCTTAAGTATATTAGTATATTAATCAAAGTTATTTAAAGGTCTTGTTTGATAACTTCAAAATCTGATTTATCTATGTATCTCTTTCTGTGTTTCACTTTTTCTCTGTTTTTGGTCTGGTCTTCTTTCTTTCCCTGCCTGGTAATCTTTGACTAAATATCAGATATTTTGTGTGAAAAATTAAGAAGGCTGTGGATGATATTTACAGACTGCCCTTATTCCTAGAGCCCTTTCATTCCTAGCAGACCCTAAACTCCAACCTTGCTCTCCCTGGCACCATAAAGCTGCTGAGGACTTTGCTCAGCTTTTTTGCCTTTCTGCTACTGCTTTCTACTTGGTTCTTGTGTTTACCCTTGGTTTTCATGCAGCCTAGGTAGTTGAGGGCAAATTGCATGCAGAATCTTGGGCTCACTTCTCTGGGATGCTCTTAAATCTCTGCCTCCTTGTCAGTCTCTAGCTCCAACTTCTGTCTCCTCAGTCCAGTGGGGCTGCAGAAGTCCCCAGCTGCTGCTTTCTGCTGTGTGCTATTTGTAGCTTTGGAAACCAGCAAATTCCTTGAAGGAAAGAAGAGGCCAGTATGGGGCCCAATTCTGGGATCTTAGCCCTTTATGTCTTACCTGCCTTTGTTGTTTTCTGGTGACTTCAATCATTGGCTTTATGTAATTTCTCCAGCATTTCCACTTGTTCTCAGTGGGAGAGTAGTTCTGATCCAGGCTATTCTGTTGTTGCCAGAAGTGGAAGACTATCATTGCACTTAGAATAAAGTCTGCACTCCTTTCCTCTGGTATGTAAAACCCATCCTGATCTGCTCCTGCCTCTCTTTCATACTTGTTGGTCCCACAGATTTGTCACCCCTTTTTCTGCTGGGTGATGGAGCCACCAAAGATTACTCAAAGCCCATCTTTTTTGAGCAGTGAGAAGCTGCAGAAAGGGGTTAATATCCCAGAACTTCCTCAAGCACGAGGCATTCCTTCCATTTGGGAAATTAACCACGAATTGGGNTGGTTTCCAACTTCATGCATTTTAGACCTTTTCGCTGTCTCATATTGCTTTAAACTCTTCTTTGTTGTTTTCCTTTTAATGTGTCAGTCTGGATATTTTTTACAGACTTGCCTTCCAGATTACTAATCTCTTCTACAGGACCACTTGGAGCTTCCAGTATACACCACGCTGTCTTAGAGATTACTATACAAATGCAGAAGCATGAGTAAAGAATATGAAATAATACAAAATCATGAGATTTTTCACCTCTTGAAATGAGCAGGAATGAAACTGTGCAATATTGGTATCTTTGAATCCCACGAGCATGCAGTCCCCAGCACAACATGTCCTGTATTGAATAAGAATCTCATTGAGATGCCTAGAGAAGCGTGATTGCTGTTTTCACCCCTGATCCCATCTCAGCTGGCTTTGTCCTTGGCAGCTGTATTTGCACAGCCAAATATTGTAGTGAAATTTGGAGAACTGAGTATATTTTCTGGAAAGTTAATAGGATTTTTAATCTCTTTGAAAATGGGTGGTTTTTATGAAAAAGATTTTTTTTTTGTCTATGGAAAAATAACAGATACTTATTTAAATGATTTTGTATATATAGATGTAAAGTTCAACAAAGTTTTTAAAAATTTTTCAATACAGTTCAAAAGACAACAGACATTCACTAAGTTATACATGCACAACTTATGAAGAGCTACAAATAATAAATGGCAAATAAGCAACACAGGAGTGGTGCTCTTCCAGTTAACACTCATTTTTCTTACCCTACATTTGATGGAAGATATTTTCCTGATATCATTATATTTCCTTTAAACTGCTACAATGAGAACTGTATCAATGGAGAGAAGACATGTTTCCCGGCTATGAGATAGGTATATAGCATAAAGTTAACAAAATATCTTTCCCTAAAACACTATGATTCCATCTCATCCTAGGGCATAAATTACATAATCCATATAAAGGTCAACAGCTGGCCTCACAGTCCCACAGATGATTGCATTCAAAGAAACAATGGTGTTTTAACCAAAAATAGAATATATTAAAAACTTTTTTTTTCTTCTTTGCTGCTTTGCCTCCCGTGGATTTGTCACCCCTTTTCCCCTGTGTGGTGGAGCCACCAAAGATTACTCAAAGCCCATCTTTTTTGAGCAGTGAGAAGCTGCAGAAAGGGGTTAATATCCCAGAACTTCCTCAAGCACGAGGCATTCCTTCCATTTGGGAAATTAACCACGAATTGGGGTTCTCTTCCTGCATTTATTCTCCAGACCAAGAAGTTACAGGAAGAGACATAGGTGAGGTTTTGCTAAGTACAGTTTAACAAGTTTTACAATAGAAGCTGGTAACATTCAGTAAAAACAAATCAGATAACATTCTGTTAGGCAATTAAGTGATCCACTAACAAAGGCTTGATTTAGCAAACATTCCTTCTCCCTTTAGCAGTTTCTCAGTAACTTTACATAACAATCAGTAACTAGTCTGTCTTTGAGCCAGCAACCTTGCTGTGCCACAAATCTTTATCTCACACCAGAGACTTATAGCCTCAGGAAAATTTCCTGTCCTTGCAAGGTCAATATTTGAAACTGCAAGGCTTTGGAAAACCAGGCCCTGTGAGGTACATTTGTTTTATGAATCCTCTACACATATCATCTTCCCCACACCCAGTATGCTTTAGCCACACTAGATTTCTTTTTTCACTGAGTATATCAGGCTTTTTCCCACCTCAGGGACTTTGCTTTAACTGTCTTGACTTTTCTCCAGATTTTTGCATAACTGGCTCCTTGATGTTATTTCATCTCAGTTCATTTGCTACATCATATGAGGTTTCCCTCTTTTTCCAGGGTTGCCCCTCATCACTCTGTTTTATTTTCATCATAGCACATTTCAATCACTATCTGAAGTTACTTTATTTACTTGCTTAATTTCTATCTCCCTGCCTGGTGTGTGGTAGAATCTCAATAAATATTAATTGAATGAGTGGATAAATAAACGAATAAAATAGGCACTGATTCTGGAAGGGATTTTCAAATCCTTTTTTGAAAACCTCAGTGGAACATAAGGGAACACTGGGTCTTTTGGGGGGTTTTTTTGCCTTAACAATTTTTACATGGAGTATTCTATAACATACCAATTTTGTACATTCGTGGTATAATAATAACTAACATTTTGTTCATGCTGGTGATCTGATCTTGAACTACTTTTTGTATATAGAGATTATTTTGTATTTATTATCATACTAGTGTTAATTATATTTTTTGTTCAAATTCTGTAGAAATGCATAGTCTGTGCTCTCTATCACCCAAGATATTTAATTAACTAAAATTAATGGTACAACTTTTTTGGTCTTACATGAAATGGTTTCTTAAAAAAAATGACATTTCATATCTTTATTCCATAGGAATGGTTTTTAGGAAAAGCATTACATGATGAAGAATCTACAATAATTCACCATTATGCCTTTTCTGAAAATCCTACGGTTTTTAAATATCCAGACTTTGCTGCTGGCTGGGCCCTTAGTATTCCACTTGTAAACAAGTAAGAATTTCTTAGACTTTTTTTTTTTTTTTTTGGTGTGTGGATTAACTTTTATTTCGCTGAGTACTGTCACTGATGGATCTCAGGACCTCAAATTAGTTTTTCAGCAAGAGGCAGCCATGTGGTTGAGCTGGACAGGTCTGGGGGGTCTTGCTTCAGCTCCGTCACATATCGGTCCCCTCAGACAAACCACTCAACCTCTCTGTACTTCCTCTTATCCACCTGCAAAATAAAGCAAATAATAAGTTGTGAGACAAGGGGAGAGCATGTGATTGCTCTGAGCACTGTGCACACGGAGGCATCACCACTGTTGTTAAGGGACCTAGTTAGCTGTAGGTATAACTTGGATCGCCAGTAAGAAAGTGAATCGGGAGCATGCTCAGGTTGGGGGTTGATGGCTAATTACATGCGTGGGCATGCATATGTGAACATGGCTGAGCAGTAGGGACAGCTAGCAGAAGGCACTGATGGTAATCATGCCTAGTTATTTGTGTGTATAACTGCAGTGAGGCTCTGTTAGGTGTCGAAAGTGAAGATGATTAAGTTGTAATTTAGGAGAAATATGGTTGTTGGCAGGCCCTTTTTTTAGTCTGAATACATCATGTTAGTTATTATGTGTTTTTTGTTCTTTAGGGAGTGGGAAGTTGATAAAGCACTTGTGGTCTTCATATATTCAGAGATGGAGGGATTTCTATCACTTTTTATATTAAATATCCTGTTTCTAGGGTTTGGGGTCTTGAAAAACTTTTTAGCCCATTGGAGATATGCAGGGTAGTGATGAGACCTCTTGAGTATGCCCTGCACATTTGAAAGTTCCCCGCAGTGTGCTTCCCTCCTTCTCAGTGTGGAATCCGGACAACAGCAGCAGTCACAAAAGCCCTGTTTTCTAGCCTTCCTTGCTAGTAGGGAATGGCTGTGTGATGTAGGTTCTATCAGGTAGATGTGCTGTGAGTATTCTTTTTGGGAACTGAGTTATGTGGGGAAGGACACAAGCATGTAGGAAAATTTGGCCTTAAGAGGTTGTGGCAGAGGAAGGGTCATTTGGGGGTTGGCAGCTGAGACAGTGGCTTCCTGATGTAGCAGCTATCCGAGGGCAGCAGAGTCTGAAGCTCCTTGGCCACTTATTTCTCTGGTGCAAATCTGGGGGTTGTTCTTGGAATCTTAGCGTACAGTCTCTTTACTCAGACTTTCCAGTAATTCTGTGAGCCATCTATATGCCTTAATAAATGTACTTTATGCTTAAACTAGCTAAAGTGGATTCTTTTGTCTGCACCTAAGAACCTTGACTCACATATCCTGTCCTGGTCCCGCTGGGCAGGGATGCCGTTCTCCCATCCTGTACCAAGCATGCCTCAGAGGATTTGCACAGTTTCCACCCTCCATTCTTTGGAAGGTCAGGGAGGAAGGGGACGAGAGACAGGAAGAGGTAGTCATTTCTTTCTCACCCTCTACTGCTTTGCCTGGCTCTGCTCTCTGTAGGGGAGAGGGGAGTATGTTTTGCCCTTCCCCAGACTAAGGTCATATTTATTCTCAAATTAAGTAAGTGTGGGTTTGCTGCAGCTTAAAGACCAGTAGCTCCCAGGACACTCTTTTCCACTGTGTCCAGCAGCCTTGTGTTTGGGGGCCAGTTCAGCTACCTTTGTTTAGTCTGGACTCTTAAAATACAGAAGTTGCGAGCAGCACATCCCAGTCTGAGCCACTGTTCCTTGTCCCTTCAGGATTCTTCCTCCCCGCTGGCCACAGGAGTCTTCCTCTAGTCCTTCCTCACTCTCTCTTTACCATGCTTCATAGTGTGGAATGGTTTGGTCTGATTTCTCCATGGGAGAAGTCCCATGTGGCTGTGATTTCTCTGACTTGAAGTTATAAGCTCTTTATAACCCCGTTTCTCTCCTGTTCACCATAGTCCAACTAACCCCTCAAGAAGGGAACGAGCACAGCTAAGCTGCCTGTGAGGTGCTGCTTAGCAACTGCTTCCTCCCCCAGGGCTGAAGAGGAAACCAGTGGACCTAGGAAGACCCTATACAGCAAGCCCTGGGATGTAGCCATTTCTCAGAAGCTGGTGTAGCTCCTTCCTCCATCCCTCCCCTCTGATCCTAGACACCTCTCATCCTGAAGGCAAGTCCTGGTGGTCTAGAGAGTGTCACCTTCCTTCTTCCCATCACAATTTCCCCACTCATCTAGCAGAGACCTTTTTGGAGACTTCTTGATTCTGAGTTCAATTCACTTTTTATTGAGTGAAGCACTAGGGTAATTGTTTATTCTTACCTTTCGACTTATTTTTTTAACCAGAAGGATGGACATGTTCTCTCTTGGACAAGTCTTTGCTCCTAGTATCCTCTTATAGGTCAGTCCAGCCCAACTCTCATTGCTTGGGCTGCTGGCATTACAGCAAAACCCGTTCTACAAAACCTCTTGGGTCTGTGAACTCTGTGCTTTGGCCGCAGTTCTCATGCTCTCTCTTGCTCGCCATGTGACTAGCTGCCGGGGCTTTGTGAGCCAGGGTTGCAGGTTGCACACTAGCCAAGATGTTAGCCTTGTTGAGGGGAGACTTTATGTTATGGGCTACCTGGCATTCTGTGAGGCAGTTCCACAGGAGGCCACAGGCTCACGATTCCCTTCCCCATCATGTTTATGAGGTCATTGAACACATCTGTTGACAAGGGAAGGTAGCCAAGTGCCCAGCTTCCTTAGGAGTCTCAGATCTCCCTTTCTGCTCAAATGTAACAAGATTTTCTACGGGGATAGGAGAGAGAACTGAGAGCCTCGTCACTGCAGGAGGGTGTGTAGGTGTCTTAGTCCATTTGAGCTGCTATAAAAAAATATCATATGGCCAGCCACCAAAAAAGAAAAGAAATCCCAAAACATAGACCGGGTGGCTTCTAATGACAGAAGTTTATTTCTCACAATTCTGGAGTCTGTGAAATCCAAGATCAAGGAAGGCACTGGCAGATTCGGTGTCTGGTGAGGGTCCCCTTCCTGGTTCGTAGACAGCACTTTCTTGCTGTGTCCTCACGTGGTGGTAGGGGCACACAAGCTCCCTCGGGCTCTGCCCCCATGACCTAACCACCTTCCAAAGGCCCAGCCTCCTAATATCATCTTGGGCATTAGGATTTCAACATAGGAATTGGGGGGGGGGACATAAACATTCAGAGCAGAGCAGTAGGGAACTGTGGCTAAAGGAATTAGGGCCAAGAGGCTAATCTTTTGCACAAAGTTTAGAAAAATACCTAGTATTTCTCCCATAACTCCAGCATGATAGAGGAATGAGGCACCTGAGAAGCTGCATTCAGTGTCATCTGCTGTTCACAACACTGAACATTGACCACGAAACTGCAGAATGTTTTTAGTTAACTGATGTTCAAGGTCTTGTCCCTTCCTTCCCTCCTTTTTCCTGTGAGCAAAAACAAAACAAAACAAAAATGTAGACGCTACTGTAGTATCAAATTTAAAATTCCATCTATCTTAGACCACCTTTTCTTTTCTCCTGATGTGGAAAAGTAATCAAACAGATAAAATGGTGTAATTCATCTGGCCTAGCAACTATCATGTGTCCAAGATATGTTTTAAAATGGTTTTCTAATAGGAGATTTTTATTTATTCTTCAAGAAATTGGTATGATACTTAGAACTAAAGGAGTCATTAGCCCCATCAGCTCCATAATTGGATCTTCCCAAGATCAACCGAAGTTTGGTTTTTCCCAGTTCCAAAGCTAATGTGCTGACTTGGTTTCCTTCTGTTATTAGGAGCTATATCAGTTAGTATGCTTTTAGATGCAGGTGACAGGAAACAACGGAAACTGAATTAAGGAAATATTATTGTCATAAAAGGAAGTGAGGCCTGTGGTTGGTTGATGAAAGGGTTAACAGTGTTATTGAGGACCCAGGCTTGCTCTCTCTGTCCTGCCCTTAGTGCACAGAATCAATTTACCCTAAATCTGGTTCCTTCGGTGGTTTCAGAACAGTCAGGGTTACGTGTTTCCTATTCATGTCCGACAGTAGAGAACCTCTCCCCCAACCATGGGAGGTAAGTGCTTATCCTTAGTCTGGTTGGGCCAACTTCAGGCGTGTACCAGTCCCTGGACCATTAACAGTTGCCAGAAAATTTCAGTGCTTTGGTTGGCTCAGACTAGTCAGGTTCTGATCCTGAAACCCATTTAATTGTTGGGCTCAATAATAATTCAAAATCAGAATTTGTTTAGGAAGAAGGAAAGGGAGACTCTGTATCGTATAGGTGACCAACAGTGTCCAGTACAGGAAAGTTTATCCCCTTTGTCTTCTCTCCTTGACTTTATGACCCACTTCGTAGACAGGGCAACAATTTGCAATTACGTAAGTATTTCTTCAGGACAACTGGTTACTTAAAGACTTTTAATGATACACACTTTTTTAGACTGTTTCCCACTAAAGATACTTTTTGGCCTATCAATTCCACATCAATAAGTTTCGAATTAACACTGCCTAACATTTCTTGGTGATCCATCCATGTGATCAATTAAAGAAAAAACTTGCATCTTTGGAGAAATTCTCATTAATTTCCAATAAGATGATTTCTTCAAATATGTGTTATTACAGAACACTGTTACCGATTTCCTCCATTGTTTTTCCACCAGCAAGTGTTATCTAGATTTCCATCAATAGCTTGCTTCTCTCATCAGTCATTGTCTCAGAGAAATTCTGTTACTAGTTTTCACTTTTTTCTCATTTGAGGTTTCCCTCAAGAAAAATTTTTCAGAATTGAATTAGAAAGAAACTTTGAGAAGTCAAACAAAAAATGGAGAGCATGTTTAAGAGAACAATTCAAAGATATTTATTGCCTATTAAGAAGGGGCATGTATGGCTGTTACATGCCACTGGGATTCTGATCACAACTCTGTGTTCCTTGCCTGTGGCAATAAGCACGGGTATAACTTTTTCTGTCTTTGGAATTTGAATGAGGTTAATATTTACTCTTTGTGGTCTGATCAGATTTTGAAGGCACATGGCATGAGTCCTAATTCCAAGGTTACCTTGATGCAGTTTGTTTATGAAAACTGGCTCTAATTGAGCAGAATTCAAATTGGACAAGATCCCACTTGCCAGGGCCAATGCTTTTCTCTTAATATGTATCGGAAATGCATCTGAGGATATAATCTCTTTTGAGTCCTCACCCAGTCATACGCCAGATCTACAGGCAGGTATTGGACAGAATAGGACAGATAATACATGAGGCTTCTTTTGGTGCTACCTGCTATCAAGGTACATTAGCATCAACTATGACACAAATGCTTTATAACTAAACATAATTCGTACCTTGTGTCTGTCCTCTTTATCTTTCTTCTAATGAGAAGTAAATTTTTAAATAAATCTTTTGTGGCCCACTCAGACTAAGATGTATTTAAAAACTCAGTAAAATTTTTTGAAACTCATTACTACACTTTTTAAGTCATGATTTCTTTATAGTAAAAATATGTAAGAGGAGGGTTATAATCAAAACCGATACTTTAGTCTTCAGCTCTGTGAACAGATACAGAACCGTATGGTATTTCAGTGATCTTGAAATTGTGTGATTCTACCTCAGTCAGCTTGGAATCAAGGAATATATTGCCCTCATTCATTGAGGTGAGTGAGCTCAGGGAGTGCTCATTTTGGCTAGGTATGGACGGTGCTGGCAAAACAAAGAAAGTAGCACAGAGAGGGATGTGTACTAACAGATGTTAATGCATGTGATGAACCTAACAGGGCTGTGCCTTGTTCTGTGGGAGCAAAGGAAGCTTCTGTTTATTCTGGTGGGCAAGTTCCACAGCAAAGTACCCTTGACTTTGGTCTTGAAGAAGAAAAGTTTGCCAAATAAAGGTTGGGTACAGGCATCTGAACATGGACGGGGTGTGGTCAGTGGGTACCAAGACGCCTGGGGGATGGTGGGGGATGGTGGGGCTCACAAGGCTGGCGCGGGAGTTCGGGGCTTTAGTCTACATGGGAAAGGAGCACTGAAGGTTTTTCAAAACAGGAAAATGACTTCAAATAAAATTGTTATTCTTCCCCAAAACCACATGCCTCCCCCCCACCCCCGGAAAACCCCACAACATATAATTCATTGAGGTTATTAAAACTAGGAGACAAAAAGTGGCAATTTTTGTTTTTCTGTCAAGCGCATTTTTTCTTTTCTTTTTCTTTCTCTGTTGTTATTTAGTGTGAGGATGATCAGGAGTCAACAGACTTCATGGCTTCTTTTGTCAAGGCATTTTGTAGTATTTTACGTTATTTGGCAGATGTTGAAATTGTGAATGCTGCCTTTGCAACAAGTCTCGCTTTCATTTATTGATCAACAAACCTTTGCATTTTCAGTCCTTTCCCTCAAGGAAATTAAACTCTTATTTTCGTCTTAAAATTTGTATTTTTATCTGTTTTCACTCATTAGAAAGTCTCAAGATTGTGTTATTCTTGTTTGACACTTTTTGGTTAAAAAAAAATGAAATTATCTCTATTTTCTAGGCTTACCAAGAGGTTAAAGAGTGAATCCCTGAAATCCGACTTTACAATAGATTTAAAACATGAGGTATGTCATGTTTCGTTTGGTTTAAAGTCTTAGTAATGAAGAATTCGTGTCCTCTGATGCAAAAGGTGTTTGGATTCCCTAACAACGCCCCCCCCCCCCCCCCCCCCCCCCCCCCCCCCCCCCCCCCCCCCCCCCCCCCCCCCCCCCCCCCCCCCCCCCCCCCCCCCCCCCCCCCCCCCCC
>NW_007733009.1:5030-50372 GCF_000696425.1 Galeopterus variegatus | reverse complement strand
CCCCCCCCCCCCCACATCCATCTCACTGGGGTAACTTCACAGCCGTCCAGTGAATTAGGTTCTTCTGTTTTAAGCTCATTTGCATGATGAGGTGGAGAAGGAACAGGAAAAGAAACTGTGTTTTGCGGGTCATCATTCTTTGTTTTTAAGCTAGGCGGAGGAGTCCAGAGGTGGTTTTCTAAAAACTTGCAAGCGTCGTTTAAAGTACTTCTTGTCTTACCGGGTGCTTTGGTTGTACATATGCTCCTATAGACTGAATGTCTGTGTCCCCCCCAAAATTATATGTTGAAACCTAATCCCCAAGGTGATGGTATTAGGAGGTTGGGTATTTGGGAAGTGATTAGGTCATGAGGGTAGAGCCCTCATGAATGGGATTTTGCCCTTATAGAAGAGACCCATGGGACTCCCTCACCCTTCCACCATGTGAGGATACAGGGAGAAAGCGCCATCTATGAACCGGGAAGCAGGCACTCGCCAGACACTGAATCTACCAGCACCTTAATCTTGGACTTTACAGCCCGCAGAACTGTGAGAAATAAATTTTTGTTGTTTATAAGCCACCCAGTGTGTGGTATTTTGTTAGCAGTCGAACAAAATACCTTTGTTGTGTTTGGCTCCCTGGAACAGAATTGAGCTGATTGGTCTCAAGCAGGCCGCCGTGGCACCCCTGGTTTTGTTGGCATTTATTGGACATCTGTGATCAGTTATACTGGCGGCAGGCGGCAGGTATTCCATCATTATTATTCTTGAATTATCATTAAAAAGGCCCCTTTTGCATTTCATTCATGGGCATGTCTGACTGCCTGAGACAGACTTGCCTCTCACTCTGTGCAGGAATGTGTATCTTAGGACACTGAGGTGAATTTTGACATGTAATTCAGTCTAACAGTGCTGGCAGCCTTCTAAGACCAAAACGGACACACACAAGACTTTTTAACTTCTTATTTTAAAATGATGAAACAGCCAATTCGATGAGAAATATACGTTTTAAAAAATCATTCTTCTCTTCGACAGAAAGGAAAGAATGATTGTTGATAACCAGGGTCTGCCTAGATGTGTTTAATGAAAAGTCACCTCTCATATTCTCATCTGTCAAACCAAGATCCCCAGGTTTGGGACTCTATTAAGTTTTGAATACATACAAAGGAGTATTTCTAACATACGTAAAAGGTATAAAGATCAATGAACAACATATCTGTATAGCCCACCTGGTGTAAAAGAGAGAACATTAGCAGTCACCTTGAGGCTACCTGTCTGCTTCTCCCTAGTGTTACTTTTGAATTCTCTCTCTCTTACTTCTCTTCGTATTTTATGACACATGATTTTATTTCTGAATAATGTATTACGTAGTTTTGCATCCTTTTGGGCTTTATACAAACAGAATTGCACTATGAAATTGTTCTAATTTGAGACTCATCCTGCTGCTCTAATTAACTGTACTGGCCATGTCACAAGTTGTTTGTCCATTTTCCTGTTAGTAGGCTTCTGAGTTGCTCCTGGTGTTTTGCTATGACGATCATTGCTTCTATGAATATTTTAGATGTGTGTCATGGTGATCATCTGCAAGGGTTTCTCTAAGGCAAGGTTTTTAAACTTTTTTTGACTGTGACCCACTTTAAAAAAATACATTTTTCATTGTCACCCGATATATTTGTGTTTTTGTTATTGATTTCTAACTTGGTATTATTGTAGTCTATATAACAGTCATTGGGATTATTTTTAGGCTTACTTTATGGCCTAGTTCATGTTCAGTTTTCATAAATGGAGAAAAGGGTACAAATTCTCTAATTTGGGGGGTATAATATTCTCTTTATATTGTGTGCTTCAGATACTTCTTTCTTTCCTGCCTTCACGGCTTTATTCCTTCATTCCTTCATTCTTCTTTTATCTGCTTGGTTTTTTTTATTTTTTTTATTTTTTTTAATTTTTTCCGTGTCCGGCAACGGATTGCAACCCTCAGTGTCGCCCCCATACCGGACCAGGACCGGCAACGGGATCGCAACCCTCGGTGTTGCCCCCGCGCCTCGCTCAGCCAGTGAGCGGGAACCGGTCTGTATGTGGGATCCGAACCCTCGGCGGGAGCGCCGCCGCGCTTCTCAAGCGGCGCACTAGCGCAGTGCACCACCGGGCCAGCCCCTTATCTGCTTGGTTTATCATTTGCTAGGGGAGGAAGGTGGAAATCTTGCACTGTAATGGTGGATTGACAATTTCTCTTGTGGAACTGCGGCTCTTGCCCTTTATATTCTGAGGCTATGTTAGTTAGGTGCAAACAGGCTTAGGATTGTCGCGTCCTCTTAGTGAACTTACCTTTATCTCTAGTGATGCTTTTCATCTTAATGTTTATTTTGTTCACATGACTTTCTATACTAGTTTTCTTTTGGTATTTGCCACATAATCGTTTTTTATCTTTTTCTTTCAACCCTTTTATGTCATTATCTTTTAGATATGTCTCTTTTAAAGAGAACATGTCTTTCTTTTTCCTGTGTTTCATAACCAAATAGCAAATTTACATTTACATTGATTGTGATAACTAGTATAGTATTTGAATTGATGTCTATTACTTTATTTATCCTTTTCTGCCCCCATTTTCTGTTTTTCTTTTTAGAATGTCTTTGCCTTCTATTTGATGTTTTTTTCCTTTAATCTATATTTTTACTTCTCTACTATTTTGGCTGTTCAATCTGTATGTCTATACTTTATTGGTTATTTTAAATATTTTAACATGCATTCCTAACCTAACTATAGCTAATTAATCAGTATCCAGAAAAATCAAGGTTCTTAGCATACTTCTACTCTGATATCCCACTCCCAATTTATGTGCTATTGTTGTTCAATATTTTTATTCTGTCTTTTTGTCCCCCCTGAAACTTAGCTATTATTACTACTTTATACAGTTAACACTCATATAAGCTTCGTTATGTGTTTGCTAGTATCTTTGCTGACTGTTTCATCTTGCTTCTTAGATCTTCTAACTGGGATCTTTTTATTCTTCCTAAAGTACATCTTTAGAAATTCCCTTAATGAAGTGGCACGTTCTCTGAGTTTTTTTGTTTCTTTAAAAATATTTATTTCAACTTTGTTCTTAAAGCATAGTTCTATCATGCATGTGATTCTAGGGTGTCAGTCATCTTCTCTCATCAGAGTGGTGTGATTCCACTCTACTCTGGCCTCTGTTACTGCTATGGTGTTGAGAAATCAGTTCTCAGTCTGGTGCGGTTCCCTTGTAGGTAATCTGGCATTTTTCTGCCTGCTTTTAACCTTCTTTGTTCTTGGTGTTCTGCAGTTTCATTGGAACATGTCTAGGTGCAGACTGTTTTTGTAATCTTGCTTAGGATTCATTGGGTCTTTCTATAATAGGATTGTTAAGCAATTTTTGAAAATTCTCATCTATTATCTTTTCGATTATTTTTTCATTCCTACTCTCTCTGTTACGTCCTCTTGGAACTCTAGAAGTATGCTAGAGGTGCGAACTTTTCTCTTCCATTTCTATTTCTTGTGCTACCTTTTAGATAATTTTGGGAGCTTCATTCTTTAGTTCCTAATTTTTTATTCAGCTGTGTCTAATGTTACTTACCCTAACCATTAAATTTTTCATCTTAATTATTATATTTTTCATTTCTAGGAGTTCTATTCAGTTATTTTTCAAATTTGCTTGTTTTGTGTAATCGTTTTAAACAATAATTTTGCTCATGTTTTAAACTTTTTCTCTTCTTTATAAAAATGTATTAAATAGAGTAATTTTATAATCTGATAATTCAGTAGCTGAAGTCTCTTGAGTCTGATTAAATTGTGTGTGCTGGTCTTCTTGTTCATTCTCTCTTTTTTTTGCACTTTTGTGATTTTTCTCTTGTGCCTTTGGAAAAGTCCTCTGAGGCCTATATTAAGGTTGTGGGTAAGGACTTACATCAGCTTCTGCCTGCTGCCGGCAGATTATACTGACTTGAGGCTACTTTAAATTTCTCTGTTTGAGGTGTTTTGGGACCTCGCAGGTGGCACACATTATGGAGGCCTGGCTTTTGGTTACAAAATCTCAGTGGAGATTTGAAGATGACGTTTCCCTTCCATCCAGCTGCAAGGTCCTAGCTTTCTGTGGGGTTGCTGTTGGCCATGTCCCACCTCAGGCGGCCGTAGGCCTCTGTCTTGTCACTCTCTCAGAAACCCAGTGTCACCGGGGCCCCGCCGGTGCCCACGGTGGAAAACTACCCCGGCCTTTTTCCCAGGTTCTCACTTTCACATTTTTGTTCTCACAGGTTCCACGTTTTTGTACCAACTAGCAAGATGTTTAAAATGATTTTATAGACACTTTATCTAGCATTTTTAGATATTTTCAGAGAGTCATTCAGGCTACGTAATTACCATTCTGCAGGAAAACAGACACGATAATATTCTCTTACATTTCTTTGTGATGTTTTAGAATGTGTTCCTTCCTGAAATTGCTTATTGACAATTTTGGAGTTTCCTGGAGGTCAGAATATTGATTCATACTTAATTGTTAATAAAAGATTAGGTTGATTCATATGGAATTACCATTTTTTAATTTTAAAACAAAGCAACCCTGTTGAATGTTGACACGTTGATATGGTTCAGTCTAATACTGTCTATAGAAGGTACGTTCTCCCTTGATGTATTTTATGCTTTATTATAAAGTACTAAGTGTTGGCTGAGCTCCTTCTTCATTGCCAATCTCCTGTCTTGTGACAGATTGCCCTCTACATCTGGGACAAGGGCGGAGGACCTCCCCTTACCCCAGTGCCTGAGTTTTGTGCAGACAGGACAGACTCCTACTGTGCTACCACATTCCATTCTTTTCTACCTCTTTGTGTAAGTAATAGAAGAAAAACTAACTTGCATATCAAAGGAAAATTTGCATGCTGTGCATAGTGTTGTCCTAGCACTTCACATATTAAAAAAAAAGCCCAACATCACTTGCCCTGTACCTGGTAAGAACTATATATGACGTCTCTAGCAATGACAAAGGTAGGTGCTGTTGTTACCCCACCTTGCATGTGAGGAAAGAGAGGCACCTGGAAGCTGAGTACTTGCTCAGGGCTATACAGTTAGTTGGGAGGGAAGTGAAGGTTATGACCAGCACCCTGTCACCCCAGAGCCTTTGTGAGGTACCGCCTGCCACTGCTTTTTAGAATCAGTGTGCCCACAGTCATTTCTTTTGTTGGTGACATAGCATGTGTTGACTGGAATTTTTATTACATTTCCCAGAAAGGTGATTTCAAACATTTTCTGTGACACCTAAGCCTTCTCCACAAGCCCATCGCCTTTACTCCCTCAACAGGTGACTCTGCCTTTGCTCTTACCTGAGACTCCCCAGAACTTTCAGAATGAGCTCACTCGTATGGCGGAACTTTGGTCTCCAGGATGCACTTGAAGACTCTGAACTCACTAGGTTGTTAGCAGTTCCTTGTCATGAGGGAAACTATGTTCACCAACATCAGATGTCTTCTGTTACTCTTAGTCACACAGAAGTCTGTGTGTGCAATTTAAAAAATAAATGTATACACGCACACACACACAGCAAAACACAACAGAGTACGGCAATGGGAGGGAATCTGTAATGTTTGCAGTTCCTAAGGAGGAAAATCAGTCTTTCTAGACATTTAACTTGCTTGCTTTTTAATGTCCCTCCTAGTGCCTTTATTGACATGACAAAGCTGTGGTTAGGAGTGATTGTAAACCAGCCCCAGATGATGTAGGAGGCAAGATTGCATATCATTCCAGACCTAAGACAGATACTAAAACAGTCAGAACACCCCCTCCCATGAAACAATTGAAGGGTGTGTTGTTGTCAAGTCCCTGCATGTGTCGCCTTTACATCTTCTGTTGTACTCAAGAGCATGCGACATCTAATGTGGGTGTAAAGTTAAGGGAATGCTGACTCATATATCCATATATTTTTTTCTTGTTTTTTAGGGAAAGCCAGTGAAGAAGGAAGATGTTTTTGTTGCAGTAAAAACATGCAAGAAATTTCATGGTGACCGAAGTATGTTTTGGTTTATTTATTTTTATTGAACTTTTAAAATCCAAACTGCCTTTTAAAAAAAGTACAAAACAGTTCTAAATGCAAGAGAGGGACAATGACAGATAGAATGTTGACGTGAAAGAAGTTAATTAATTAGTATTCCTCATCATGCCGCTTCAATCAACAAGATCAGTTAGGAAGGACAATTTTGTATTGAAATGTGCGTTGTCATAGCCCTTCTAAAAACTGTTTACAGCAGTATTCTAAATTGGAAATGGAAAAGCTCAGCTGTGGCAATCTTGGAGACGCTATGTGAATAGCAATCCATTTTGTGAACCAATGTCCTATTATGTGCATGCAGTCTCTGAACCATATGGAAAATATTAGAGGGGATTTCAAGGTAACGGAATGCCAACAAAGAGTGTTTCTTGAATACCGTTTCTCGTTTTTATATTTATTTCAAATGCACCCACTGGAACTTTTAAATAAAGATATATATTTGCTCACAAGTAGATATATTGGAGAAAAGTTTGGAAAAGCTGCCTTAGAAACATTGGTCCTTTCATAAGGAAATCCTGGCATGCAGAGGAATGTTGTTTTTATTCAAGTTTTGGGTGTCATTACAGAATTCTGTTAAGTTATGGTGATAATGTTTTTAAAAAAAGCCTATTCTTGATATAGACATGATTTTCCTCTTTGTGCACCTTATTTCAAGCAGCACTTTTCTGAAATTGAAAATTAGGCAGTCTTTCGCATTTTCTAATTTTAGCACATATTTTAATTTTTTTCCACGAAAAGACTGTTGATTTCACCAAGGGTGTGATATTTATGTAGGAAAGATTTCTAAACCAGCTGTCATTTTTGTGGGATTGGAACTATGGGGGAGGTTCATTTATATACTTATGTGATAACATGATATATACAAATTATATTGTAAAGGGAAGATATTTTATAAATAAAAGACTACTGTAATTTGGGATTATAGTATTTTCTAAGACATCAACTTCAATTAAAATCTGGTTATAATCAAATTGTGGGAAGACGGCAGGCTAGAGAAACCTAGGGCGCATTTCTCCCACAGAAGATGACCAGAACAGGGCCATCGCTACCAGCATTGTGCTTGCTGGTGACGTTCTCAGGACATGGGACTGTCGCCTGCCTTCCCACTGTGAGTTTTGCCCTATCCCACGCTGCTGTCACCGGTAATGCAGCTCCAGCTGCTGCTGCTGCTGGAAGCCATCCTAACTGTTGCTACAGCTTCAACCAGGACGATGTGCACAGGATCCCTTCCCACACCACTGCACCAGGCAGACCAACCGCGTGGGATCCCCGCCCAAGCAGCCTCAACAGCCAGCTCAGCTTCTTGCAGGTCCCCTGCCATAGTGGTGGTAGTTGTGTGCAGTTCAGCTGCTCCTGCCATGGCCATCACATCAGCAGGACCGGCTGGGTGTCAGAACCCCTGCTAATGTTTAAGCAGTATCAACTCCGTCTGGAGGTGGGACCTCTTGCTGCTGCCTGCAGTACAGTGGCCATTGCCAGGGACCTTCCACATAGCCGTATAAGCAAGACCAGCTGCAGCCAGGACCCCCGCCCACGCCACCTCACCAGCTGGTCCTTTTATGTGTGGCATCCCCACCATAGTTACGTGCAGTGTGGCTGCTGCTACTGTAGCCATTGCACCAGCCAGAGAGACTGGGCACAGAACCCCTAGCCAGGCCACTGCATCAGCCAAACCAGCAGTGGGCATGACTCCCTGCCGATAATGAAGTAGTCAGCCTAGTTGGGTATGGGACCTTGGCTGCTATTGCCTGTACCACTGCTTTTGCCACTGCTGCCACCAGCAGTCACATACACCACTGTCACTGCCGCTGCACCACTCAGACTGGCTGAGGACAGGACCCACCATGTCACCATACATTAAGACAAGAAGGGTCACAAATGGAGACACCGGAAAGAGGTAAGCTAATGCAGTCCCACACTCCAGTGACACAATTCATGGGGACTTTCACCCTATGTGCAGTGAGCACAACTGCCTTCACCCAGGGAGAGTCACACATACAAAAACCTGGAGAATACAGAAACCCAAGATAACCAAATAGTGTACAGAAGAAAATTCCCAGCCACCACCAACCCAGCCCCCAACCAAAGGAAGCAAGAATCCTGGAGAAGCCTTGGCTTGTTGGACAAGGAACCAGAAACCTTGCCCAGGGTCACTTATTCAAGCTGAGGAGATCTAGCATACACCAGTGCACCCATCAGGGTCACAGGTCACTAGCCAGAGAGCCAATAAGTCCACCTAGGCTTACTCACCCCACCCAAAGAGTGACAAGGAACACAAACACTTTGCCCAAGATCTTGAGAGCTAGCCTACATCCTCAACATCCCAACTAACCTCAACAAGAAATCACTAAGTACCCCAGTGACTACACCACAGAGTCATTCACACACAGCTCCAGCACTGAATATGACAGAAGTACCCACACAGAGACTGCACTGCTGAGTCTACCCAGAACCAATACTAATACACCCTATTCAACAATCAATATAAAACACATCTATGGGAGGAAATCTCTCTCTTCAAAGCCCACTTCAGAGTAATAGAAGAAGGAACTGCTCAACTGGATGACTAGAAATCAAAGTAGAGAGACTAGAAATATGAAAAAACAAGGAAATATGACACCACCAAAGGAATACAATAATTCTCAAGTACCAGATCCTATAGAGCAGGAAACCATTGAAATGACTGAAAAGGAACTTCAAGTAACAATCTTGAACAAACTTAATGAGATACAGAAAGACTCAGTTAGCGAACACAATGAAACAAGAAAAACAATCCGGGACTTGAAGGATGAAATTTACAGAGATAAATTCCATAAAAAATAATGTAGCAGAACTCCTGGAAGTGAAAGACTCTTTCAGTGAAATAAAAGCTACAACTGAGAGTGTAAGCAGCAGGTTAGAGCAAACAAAGGAAAAAATTTCTGATCTTGAGGATGGTCTTTTTGAAATACCCAAGCAGACAAAAGAAAAGAAAAGAATTTAAAAAAATGAGAATCTAGGAGAGCTAACAGACCACCTTAAGTGCACAAATATTCAAGTCATGGGTGTTCTGGATGGGGAGGAGAAAGGAAAAGGCATTGAAAACATATTCAGTGAAATAAGAGTGGAAAACTGAAGACAAACAATAACAGGGAAAGAAAGGGAAAAAAAAGATATTTAAATCAACCATAGGAAAAGCAATTAAATGACAGGAATAAGACAGTACTTCTCAATAACAACCCTAAGTGTAAATGGATTAAATTCTCCACCCAAAAGACACAGACAGACTGATTGGATTAAAAAGCTAGACCCAACTGTATGCTGTCTTCAAGAGGATTATCTCACTGGTAAAGATGCATACAGAATAATAGTGAAGGGATGGAAAAAGATATACCATGCAAATGGAAGTCAAAAACAAGCAGGAGTATCTATTCATATATGAGATAAAATAGACTTTAAACCAAAAACCATAAAAAGAGACAAAGGCGGCCATTATATAATGATAAGGGGATCTATTCAGCAAGAAGACATAACAATCATAAATAATATACACCCAACACTGGAGCACCCAGATGTATAAAGCATACACTATTAGACCTAACGAAAGAGATAACCCTGATATGATAATAGTTGGGGATCTGAACACACCTCTCTCAGCATTGGACAGATCATCTAGGAAACAAATCAACAGAGAAACACAGGATTTAAACTACACCTTAGACCAATTGGACGTGGCAGATATCTACAGAACATTTCATCCAGCAGCTACAGAATATACATTCTTCTCATCAGCATATGGAACATTCTCCAGGATAGACTCCATGTTAGGTCACAAATCAAGTATCAACAAATTTTTAAAAATTTCAAGAGTCTTTTCAAACCACAGTGGATTAAAACTAGAAATCAATAACAAACAAAATTCTGGAAACTACACAAATGCATGGAAATTAAACAACATGCTCTTGAATGACCCTTGGGTCCAAGAAGAAATTAAACAGGAAATCAAAAAATTTTATGACAGTAGTGAAAATAAAGACATATTCCAAAACTTGTGGATATAGCAAAAGCAGTACTAAGAGGGAAGTTTATTGTAATAAGTGCACATATCAAAAGAATGGAAAGTTTTCAAACAAACAACCTAATGCTACACCTCAATGAGAAAAGCAAGAACAATCTGACCCCCAAATTAGTAGATGAAAAGAAATAAGATAAGAGCAGAACTAAATTAAATAGAGACCCAAAAAATGATACAGAAGATCAATGAAACAAAAAGTTGTTTTTTTGAGAAGATAAAATAGACAAACCATTAGCAAGGCTAACTAAAAAAAGAAGGAAGTCCAAGATAACAAAAATCAGAAATGAAAGAGGAGACATTACAACTAATACCACAGAAATACGAAGAATCATTAGAGACTAGTAAAAACAACTTTCTGCCAACAAATTTGAAAGCCTGGAAGAAATGGATAAATTTCTCGACACATACAAATTACAAAGACTAAACCAAGGAGACATAGGAAACCTGAACAGACCAATAACAAGCAATGAGATTGAAGCAGTAATCAGCAGTCTCCCAACAAAGAAAAGTCCAGGACAAGATGGCTTCACTGCTGGATTCTACCAAACCTTTAAAGAGGAATTAATACCAATTCTCTTCAAACTATTCCAAAAAATTGAAACAGAAGCCATTCTCTCAAACTCATTCTGTGAGGCCAGCATCACCCTGATGCTAAAACCAGACAAAAATACAAAAAAAGAAAACTACAGGCCAATATCCTTGATGAACATAGACACAAAAATCCTCAGCAAAATATTAGCAATCAGAATGCAGCAATACGTCAAAAAAATTATACATCACAATCAAGTGGGATTCATTCCCAAGGATGCAAGGATGGTTCAACATAATACAAGTCAATAAATGTGATACACCACATCAACAAAATCAAGGACAAAAGTCGTATGATTATCTCAGTAGACATAGAAAAAGCATTTGGCAGAGTTCAAATAAACAGATGGGATTATATCAAACTAAAAAGCAAAAAGACAACGTACAGAATGGGAGAAAATATTTACAAACTATGCATCTGATTAATATCTAGAATATACAAAGAACTGAAATAACTCATTAGTAAGGAAACAAGTAAACCAATTAAAAAATGGGCAAAGGAGCTGAATAGACATTTCCCATATGAAGGTATACAAATGGACAACAGGCATGTGAAAAAATGCTCAGCATCACTCAGCATCAGGGAAATGTAAATGAAAACCACAGTGAGATATCATCTCACCCCAGTTAAGGGTATAACAAATGTTGGGAATAACAAATGCTGGTGAGGATGTGGAGAAAGGGGAACCTTCCTACAGTGTTGGTGGGACTGTAAATTAGTACAGCCTTTATGGAAAACAGTACGGAGGTTCCTCAAACTACTACAGCTAGAACTGCCATCTGATCCAGCAATTCTGCTGTTGCATATATACCTACAGGAATGCAAATCATCATGTCAAATGAATACCTGCACTCTCGTGTTCATTGCAGCCCTGTTTCCAGTAGCCAAGAGTTGGAATCAACCTAAATGTCCATTGACAGATAACTGGATAAGGAAAATGTGGTATATATACTCAATGAAATACTACTGTGCCATAAAAAAGAATAAAATTCTGCCATTCACAGCAATGTGGATAAACTTAGAGAAAATTATTGTAAGTGAAATAAGCCAAGCACAGAAAGAGAAATACTGCATGTCCTTACTCATAAGTGGGAGCTAAAATAAAGAGAGAATAGAAAGAAAGTAAGAAGGAGAGAATCACAATAATACATTAAATTTTCAAAAAAAAAAAAAAAAAAGAGAACTGTGGTTATTAGAAGTGGGAAAGGGGGAGGGGGTTAGGGAGAAATTAGTTAAGGGTCACAAAGATTGATTATGTTTTGTAAACATGAGTATACTAATTATCCTGATTTGATCACCACATATTGTATACATGTATTGATACTCGATTCTGTACCCCACAAAAATACATATCAATAAAAAAAATCTGGTTATTATCAACAATGTCTTAAAAGCATGTTAACTATAAACCTTCATATTTGCCTACAGTAGTCACCATAGCTACTGTCAAGCAAGGCACGTGGAGAGGGGTAGTTTGTTTCTTTTCCTGTGTACTCTGTGGTAGAAACACTTGAAGTAACAAAGGCCAAAAGACAGTGAAGGATAAAAACAGATAAGAAACTGAAAACATAGATAAGAAACTGCATTTATCTTTGAAAAATTGAGAGTGGGCTAGATTCCAAAGTATATTAAATCAGCCTTAATAAATATGTATTCACTATACAAGGAATTCTAAAATAGCAGTTAAAAAAATTTTTCATTTATCATAAATTTAACACCTTTAGCTTTTTTTCATAATCTGGAAGGGCTTTGTGGGATGTTTTGAAAAATATCTTTTTTAGAAAAGGTATTGGGGACACAAACTAGACTGCTTTTTATTTTACTTTATTATTTTTATTTACAGCAAGCAGAAGTATTTGAATTGATTTGATAGTTCTTAAAGCAGCCCTCTGGGTATTATTTCATAATATCCATGTTAACAAGGGTGGGGTGGGGGTTGTGGTAGTGGTGTTTTTTCCTTTGAAACACCTTTTTCAAATGATGGTGAAACAGTAAAAATAGGGACCGCTCCCTGTTGGATTCTTATTTTACAAAAATGAAAAAAAAGTTTGTTAATTTTAATTTAGTAATTATGAATAATCTAATTTACTGCTTTCTCATTTTGAAGAAGATGGGGATAATTTTTCTAGATATCTGTGAGATGCTTTTATATTTGAATTTTGATTCAAAGGTCTTTAAAAATGTCAAAATCTTGGGCCGGCCCGGTGGCGCACTGCTACAGTGCGCCGCTTGGGAGCGCGGCGGCGCTCCCGCCGAGGGTTCGGATCCCACATACAGACTGGCCGCTCACTGGCTGAGCAAGGTGTGGGCGCAACACCTAGGGTTGCGATCCCGTTGCCGGTCCCGGTCCGGTACGGGCGCGACACTGAGGGTTGCGATCTGTTGCCGGTCATGAAAAAAGACAAAAAAAAGGGAAAAAAAAGTCAAAATCTTAAAAGCCCTTTAGGAGCATTAAAAGCAAACCTCCCAAAGCTAGATGTGTTGATTTGCTGCTGGTAATTTGGATTGGGGGTCATTGAAGTGTGAGAACTAAAAGGAATTCTGAAGCTTTCACAGGTGGATTTCTGTGGCAAGCCCTCTTTAAACTTGGATATGATTGAAAAGATAGTCTAAGGGAGCAGGATTTTAGGGACTTTGATGTCTGTTTGGCTTGGTGGAAGTGAAGCCTGCCGGGCCACAGGCTCTGCGCCTGTGTTTCAGCAGTCTAGTCCAACCACCAGTTGGCCCAAAGAATTATTCAGTAATCATATCAGTGACAATGCCACAGTAACTGCTTCTAACTGCTAATCTTTTCTACATTTTCAGGTATGTTTTTCACATACATTCTGTTATCTGATTTCGTGCTGAGTTCCTTGTGATGTGATAATTATTGTTATTCACTTGATATTATAGAGAAGGCCGAGCATGGAAGGAGACACAATTGGCCCAAGTTCTTGTAGCCTGTTGAATAGTGGAGCCAGGACTCGGGTTTTCTGGCTCCTAAATCCCATGTTCTTTCTACCATAGCAGAGCTGCACTGTAATCTCCTGGGATGTGTTACACTTAATAAACAGTCTTTCATATTCATGTTGATGTCCTGCTATGCTCAAGGTCAATTTTGACTTGGCCAGAAGCTGTGAAAATAGGCTTTTTATTTTCAGTAGCATTGGGGATAGCAAGGAATTGAAACCCACTGAAGATCTAAGTTAGAAATCAAGCTAGAGATTTAGACTCCCCCCGCCCTCCCGTACCACCCTGTCGAAGCACGTTACTGCTACCATCAAGCAGGGTACATGGGCTGGGGTTGTTTTTTTTTTCTTATATTTGAAGTAACAGGCCAAATGACAATGAGGGGAAAAAATACATAGGTAAGAAACTGTATCTTTGAAATATTGAGAGTGGGCTATACTGTCACTTGTGGGCACACTGTTTCTAGGCACTGAGCAAAAGAGGACACTAGCCATGGCCCCCACTCCTGGTTCATTAGAGTGCTGGTCACCCCTTGGAATGGAACACATTCCATTCAAGGCTCTAGTCACAGCAAGGGGAAATATACATTAAATTCATTTTTTTTTTTTTTTTGTCTTTTTCCGTGTCTGGCAACGGATCGCAACCCTCAGTGTCGCCCCCGCACCGGACCGGGACCGGCAACGGGATCGCAACCCTCGGTGTTGCCCCCGCGCCTCGCTCAGCCAGTGAGCGGGAACCGGTCTGCATGTGGGATCCGAACCCTCGGGCAGGAGCACCGCCGCGCCTCCCAAGCGGCGCACTATCCAGTGCGCCACCGGGCCGGCCCTAAATTCATTTTTTAAAAAATACTCTTGGAAGAATTGATAATAAAACCAAGATCCAAAATTTAAAAAATATTTTAAGTATTGTGCTTTCTTTTTTGCCTAACAATGAAGCGTTTATGTAATTGCTTTTGTCTGGGTTCTGATTTAAGTGAAATATCCCATTCTTAGAACACAGTTATCAAAAATATGTGCTATCTTTTGGTTCCAGAAAAGAATACATGTTGACATCATCAAAACAACACTCTTTGAGAAGCAAGCATTTAGTAGGGTCTTAAAGAAACTTGAAAAGTATTGTATAGCGTGATGAATTGGGCAGAGCATGTAAAATTATATATAAGCAAGGAAAAGATCTGTGGGGTCTCAACATTTGGCTTGGTCACTTCTTCTTCTTGTTCTGTGTTTTGCTCTGTGTGGCGTGAGCTGTCAGACCCTTAGGACTTGTCTTTGCCTCCCTCGGCCGTGGGTTTGGTGTGCATGTCTCCATTTTTCCGCACTGTTTTCCTCATTAGGTGGTGGGTTGTGAGACGCCTTCCTCCTGCAGTCTCTCTCTGATTAAAGAGGGTAAATTGCTAGTCACTCAGCCTTTAGTTCTTTTCACAAATTCCTATGTTCTTAAAAATAAATACCTTATTCCTTCCAGATTTAAAAACAAAAACCAAAAACCTGTTTACTGTCTTTGCTGCTGTGATCTTGTGTAGAAGAGGCAAACCTGAACACAGCTATTAAAAGGACTGTTTGGTAGCTGGGGTGCTCTTTGATTAAACAGGCTTACAGGTACATGGTACAGTCTGCTGGTTTAAAAGGTGATACTTGAATTAAATGCAACCGGATGAAAGGCCACAGTCCAAGCAGGTGAGATGATTAGATGAATTATTGAAGAGAGGAAGGGGGTCAGGTGTTTCCTGGTTCAGTTCTGTCCCAGGCTGTTGAATGGCTGAAGATGTTCCAGGCTGCCCTAAAATGTTGTTTTAGGTCAGCCAGGAGGGATGCTCTTCAGTTTTAGGTACACTTCAGTCTTTGAGATGAAGAATTGGATCACACCTTGTCGTGCGTGTTCCGAGTCCTCTCCTGGGAGGAGAAGTGCAGTCGAGTTCTATTTTGAGGTCACTGACTTGCACAAGGACAGGAAAGGTCTATCTGCCAATTGAAAATAGCAGATTTCTTGAAGTCAAACAGCCGTTCACATTTGATTGTGGGGTAGTTTTTATAAAATGTTCAAATGTTAAGTTCATTTTCATTTGTAATCTGAGACAGTTTTGCACAGCAGTGCCCCAGGGGTAAAAATGAGTGTTCTGGCCTCATAGTGAGACACGTCTCCTGCTTACAGCCTAGAAAGCTCTAGGGAAGATTTATGCCATCTGTGCAGCTAGGTTTTTTTTAAAAAGCAAAATTTATACTTTGCTCCAATATTAAGTTATCCTGTGGCAAACTTTCTTGAAGGAAGCACTCATAATTATTTTATTATGTGGTAGACATAATACAAACATTCTCTTTACCAAAAATGAGATAATATATCATGTAACTACACTGAAGTATTTTCTCAAAGTTTAATATAATTAGAAGTATAGTGCTTCAGGCCGGCCCGGTGGCGCACTGCTACAGTGCGCCGCTTGGGAGTGCGGTGGCGCTCCTGCCAAGGGTTCGGATCCCACATACAGACCGGTTCCCGCTCACTGGCTGAGCGAGGTGCGGGCCCAACATCGAGGGTTGCGATCCCGTTGCCGGACACGAAAAAAGACAAAAAGGAAAAAAAAAAAAAAAGAAGTATAGTGCTTCAATACAATATAAAATATTTTAGGAATAATAGAATGAGTTTGTTTTAGAATTCAAACAATGCTAATAAAATGGATCAACATTTTAAAAGTCTAATTTATAATCAACCCTGGTTGAAAATAAAAGCCTTAACCTGCTATTATGGAAGAGTTAACCTTGGCTTTAAATTCTTTGCAGCTAGTAGATATGACAAAAGCATGGGAGTTATATTGATGAGGGAAGAGATGATACAAACTGTTGAGTACTTTTGGTATTACAGCATCATAATATCTTACTACATTAAAATGGTTGGCCTATTTTTAAGTGCTTGGTAATGATGGTACCAGTCTTGTACGAAAGGGTGAATTGCTGTTTCATGAATAAAACCTTCCTTTAAGCTAGTTTTCAAAACTAGTCCTAGGCCTTTTACTGAAACTCCTGCCAAATTCAGTCCTCATTCAAGTATTTATTGAGCACTTACTATGTCCCAGGCATTGTGCCACGTGTTGGGGAATGAGTCATATACACAGTAGTTCTTTACTTCCGTGAAATTACTGTTTGAACTGTTTCAAACTAAAACTGGAAGCTAGTAATTAGGTATAGGAGTCAGAGAGCTACCTTATACTTGATTTTGATTTTAATTTCATTTAAATAAGCTAATTGAGAAGAAAACACCTGTGCTGTTTAATAAAGCTCTTAGAGCCAAAAGGACTGAAAGCTAAAGGGAGGAAATTGAAAGCAGAATTTGTGCGGCCTTCAGGATGCATGCTGGGGACCAGAAAGTTCTTGCCCTTTCCTTCCATCTTCTTCTAGGCAATGGACATTTTACCCAAGAGTGAACTTTTATTGGCTACAAGCTGCAGGAAGTCCTTTCTGGAGTAATTCCTCTTGCTTATCATACACAAACCAAACTGCCACTGCAGAGTCAGGGCTAAGATTTTTGGTCTGCTGAAATTTGGAAGTAGAACAGAATGATGTTTTTTCAAAAAAAAAAAAATTTTTTTTTTGTCCCCCAGCAACCATATCTGTTATTTAGTGCATCTCTGACCATTTTGACGTGGAGAAACCTTTATGACTACTTGTCTTTCTATGATTGCAGAAAAATTATATTTTAATGTATGAAAATAATATTTAGTGGGTAATTTGGTGATAATTTGAACAAATGTCCAGAATTCACTGTTGTTTTTCTTTCTTAAAAGCAGATGAGTAATGGATCATAAAATGCTATACTTATGTATTTTATGTCTAAGGACTGTCAGAGCTGGACTGAGTTTGCTGACTTAGCAGTGACACACTTAGATCTCGCAATGGTGGTTTTTTGTATATAATTTATTTTGATTTTCATTGGGAAAAAGGAAAAGATACGTGATCTGATAAAGTCTCAAAAACTTAAGTGAAGTTTCATTCATCAGAGTTGAGAATCTTAAATTAACAGGGTACAAAATCTAATATGGTCTTTTCTATTAAAACAACAACTGGAACCCCTTCTTAGAATTCAGACACACAGACAGTAATTATTTTTTAAAAATTGTAGAAGAAGGGGCCAGCCCGGTGGTGCACTGCTATAGTGCGCTGCTTGGGAAGCGTGGTGGCGCTCCCGCCGAGGGTTCGGATCCCACATACAGACCAGCCGCTCACTGGCTAAGCGAGGGGCGGGAGCAACACCGAGGGTTGCGATCCCGTGGCCGGTCCCGGTCCGGTGCGGGCGTGACACTGAGGGTTGCGATCCGTTGCCGGTCACGAAAAAAGACAAAAAGGAAAAAAAAAATTGTAGAAGAAAATAATTACTTGGGTAGTTGGTCAGGTGAGTTAACATAACATCATTGGTGATCAGTCCATATGTCAGGTATGCGGACAGAACTACCTTTGAACATTAACCTAAAATACAGAAAACCAGGCAAGTTTTCTATTTATATTTACTATATTAAAACAATTTATCTGTTAATGATAGTTTTAAAGTCTGCAGTGGTTCTCAATATTATTTCTTCCATATTTTTAAAAAGAGCAACACAGTAATGTTAGTCATCATATGCAGTGATTCTCAATGGCAAGGTCATGCCCTTTATAGGGTTGGGTGGTCATGTTGCAGTTTTTGATTGAGACATGCACAATGTCAAAGGGTCCAGCCACACTCCATTATAAGAAGGATGAATGTGCATCTCAGCCCGAAGCACATTAAATATTTCAGTCCTTAGAAGTATTTATATTCTCCACTTGTCCAAAACACATTTTAAAAATCCAGTTGTGGGTAGGTTCAATGAAATAACCTATTGGGAAAAGAGGAGAATTAGTTGAAATCAGTTTGAACACAATAGCATAATCAGACTAGAAAGTTTATCATTATATGGAAGTGAGTGTATTTCATCCCCAGGAATGAGAAAGGCTTCACTCTAGAGGATATGGAGAATACTTCAAGTTTATTCATGTGCTGTCATCAGCAAGCAACATTGGCATTTATCAGGGTTGAAAGCAAGCTCTAAGTCTTAGAACACTGGAAGAAAAACAGTAACATTTCTCCTCCTTTATTGGTGGTTATGCTGTCATTTTGTTTTCAAGCTTTCCTATATAACTGTGCCGGTGATTGTCACCTCTGTAATTTTTTCAGTACCCATCGTAAAGCAGACCTGGGAGGGACAGGCAAGTCTCATTGAGTACTACAGTGACTACGCAGAAAGTTCAATCCCCACTGTGGATTTGGGAATTCCTAATACAGACAGAGGTGAGTCTTTAATTCTTACTCCTTCTCTTATTAAAGAATCCCCGTTCTGCTGGAGATCACATGGTGCTGATAACACCAAGGTCGAGTGTTTGTATCCCTGTACTGGCCAGCCACAAAAAAAAAAAGAGAGAGAAAAAGTTCTTCTTGTAAGTATAGTACATTAAGTTAGTATAAAAAAAAAATTTATAAGTACTATAATTTTTGCCTCATGTTAGTTTTTTTCCTTCTTCCCCCGCCCAACATATTTACCCACAGATATAGACTAGTTCTTCCAAATTCAGGGCTTCAGAGTACAGTGTTGTACATTTTTAGTAGGTTGTATTGGTATGATTGAGCACATGAAACTTGCAGTAGAGTTTAACAGTAGGTTTTTCATACCTTCATTATTCATCATGGCCATAATGGGGTATCCAAAGTTAACTTATCATCTTTCCACACAAAACCTCTATCCTCCTAAGTCTTATAGTCTAGTTCACATTTTGTATGTAACTCAGAGCAGTACCTAAGCATGTTCTACATTGGTTGTATATAGAATGAGCTCTGTCATGTATGTTGTATTAGTCTGTTTCTATTGCTTAGAACTGAATACCTGAAACTGAGTAATTTATAAAGAAATGAAATTTATTTCTTACAGTTTGGAGGCTGGGAAGTTGAACGTTCAAGGAATACATTTGGTGAGGGCCGCCTTCTTGGGTGCTGACTCTCTACGGGTCCCATGGCAGACAGGGTGTCACATGGCAGAAATGGGCTGAGCAAGAGATTGCTAATCTTCTCACTTACTCTCCTTCTAAAGCTTTCAGAACCATGCCCATTACTCCATGAATGGATTAATCCATTCAGAGGGAACAGTCCTCACAATGTAATCACCTCTTAAAGGCCCCACCCTTCAATTACCACAGTGGGATTTCCCACCCTCTTAACACTGTTACAATGGGGGTCAAGTTTCCCATGGATGAACTTTTGGAGATGCATTTAACCCATAGCATATGTTAATATTTTAATTAATAAATTGTTGGGAGTGTACCTGCTTTTCTCTTCAGATTGCAGGTTTTCTAATTAAAAACATTTTTATTTCAAAAGTGGAAATAGAAATTTGGCCATCTCATCTTTAGAGCTTTTTGTTCATCTTAATTTTTATCCAGTGTTCCTGCCACTCTTTTTCCTTAGGTTTTTTGATTCCCTGTACCCTTTTATGAATAAAAAAGAGTAGCAAGCTGATTATCTTGTTCTACAAAGTAATTTATCTTGATTATTTTAAATTAGTGTCATTTATAACTCCTTGATTAAGAAAATAAAATGTGTAATCAGATATGTCATTCCTGTAGCTAACAATTCTTCAGACAAGGTTAAATATATTAGTCTGTCTGTTGCTGTCTGTTTTGGAAAAACTAGTTTAGATCAAATTTTCTCTTTTCTTTTTTTTTGTTAACCTTGCTTTTTAAGACTTCAGTTTAGATTGGCTTCAATAATAATTTACTTATTCATGCATTCCTTATTTGATTTCCTCATTTGTTTCTAGTCTGACCTAATTATTGCCCATATTTGTAGTCTGTTTTAATCCAAAAGGAAGTTGAGATGGCTTTCAAAAATATATACTGTGATGGCTAAAAATACATAAAGAGATAAAGAATAAAGAAAATACAAGATTGAGTGGTTCAATATTAATTAATTAATATTAGTTTGTTCTGTACTGTGTCACCAAATACTTAGTTGAAATGAGGGGCATATTCTTATTTATCACTTGAATACTCTTCCCAAGCATTTTATGCTTATCTTGGTCTCAGTATTACATTGTGGTGCCTTTAAAGCATTGTAATTTATCTGTTGGCATCTTAAGGACAGTGACTTTCTGTCTTATTCAGCACTATATCTTTAGTGCATATCTTGGTACTTGCCACAGTATCTGGCACATTAGAAACTTAGTAAATATTTACAAAATAAATGAATGAAGGTACAGTCTTCCACTTGTACACTGTATTAGTCCATTTCTGTTGCTTATAACAGAATACCTGAAACTGGGTAATTTATAAAGAAATGAAGTTTATTTCTTAAAATTTTGGAGGCTGGGAAGCCCAAGTTTAGGGAATACAGCTGGTGAGGGCCTTTTTCTTGGTGGTGACTCTCCACAGCAACTCACGATATTACACAGTAGAATGGGCTGAGCAAGAGAGAGCTAACCTCCTCACTTGCTCTCCGTTTAAAGCCATCAGAACCAGGACCATTACAGCCCATTAAAGCAGCACCACATTACTCCATGAATGGATCAGTCCATTCTCTAGGGCATGGTCCTCAGATCCAATCACCTTTCAAAGGTCCCACCCTCTTAACACTCTTACAATGGAGATTAAGTTTCCAGTACATGAACTTTTGGGGGCACATTTGACCCATCGCATACCCCATTGCTTCCTTGTGAGGTGGTGCTTGGGGTTCTAAAAGTTCCTTCAGAATAAGCATATCTAAGAAAGGATGCCAGCCTTCTCTAATTGCTGTGAGGCTGACAACCTTCTTGTTTGTCTGTACCAAAGATACTAACTCTTTCTCTGCCTCAAATAATCTGTGTGACCTTGTGTAATTCCCCTAATCTCTCTAGTTCTCCATTTTCTTGTGTGAGATGAATAGTTTTTAGACTTCATGATCTCTAAAATTCCTACCAGTTTACTATGTCTATGACAATTAGAGAAGGCTAATTTTTTAAAAATCCTAATTATTAAGGTGTATGTTGGCATCCAATCTCTTACAGCACTTTAAAACTAATAAAAAATTTTTTAATGAATTATGTATAGACGGTATAGCACAAGATGCTAAAGTGATATGCATTCAATAGAAATTGTACTTCGAGTACCCATATGATCGTTCTGTTTTCCACTTTTAGTACAGTATACAATAAATTACATGAGGTATTTAACACTTTAGAATAAAATAAGCTTTGTGTTAGATGATTTTGCCCAACTGTAGGCTAATGTAAGTGTTCTGAGCATGGTTAAGGTAGGCTAGGCTAAGCTGTGATGTAGTTTAGGGGTATTAAATGTATTTTCAACATTGTAAGTCATGGAGTATCTGTATATTTTGGAGAAAATTATACACTTTGTTGTTTTCTTGCCTTTCCTAGGTCATTGTGGAAAGACGTTCGCCATTTTGGAAAGATTTTTGAATCATAGCCATGGCAAAGTAACATGGTTAGTCATTGTAGATGATGATACATTAATAAGGTAAGAAGTCATTCTTATTCTAAGTGGCTTTAAATTCTACACATATTCATATTCAAAAACTATGATGGGTACTTCTGCTTCTGGCAAAAATGGAATAACAGAGATGAGATTTACTCTCCTATCTGAAACACCCTTCCAAAAAGGACAAAATATATGAAATAAAGGTTTTTAAGACTCTGGGCATTAATGCAACAAAGGGCATTGGTACCTGAGAGAGACATGAAGCAAACGAGGTCCGTCCTATGACTGCCTAGCTGCGTGCCTTAAAGAGAGTTCCAAGCCACTGCTTAGGGAAGGGGCACCAGGTAGAATCTGGGAGACTCTTTGAGTTGAAGAGATGGAGCTGAGAGTTTCAGGAGACTAAGCCTGTTAGAGTTTGCAGAACAGAGTACCAGAGAGGAGACTGATGCACAGAAAGAGGACACTGGAGATCTGTAGAGGGTTCTCATTAAGTATTCGGTAGAGTATTGATCGGTAGGGTATTGGTAGTGCATGTGTGTGTGGAAGCTACCCAAGGCTAGGGGAAGAACCCAGCAAAATGATAAGAGGGAATGATGCCCAACACTCACACAGGGCTGTCTACACAGCCAGTTCCTGCCAGCCAGACTGGAGAGCCCATGACTCACAGGGCATTGGGTAGAGTATACAGAAGGGTTTTGTGTCAGTAGTGGAGAATAGTTTACCTCAGACTAAGCACTGCTCTAGTTCTGCCTTACAAATATGAATAGCACAACCCCAAAAGACCAAACCATTTCCAAGTATCTAGCCTGTAGCTGAGAACAAAAGCCTAGAAGATTTATAGAAATATAAAAATATCCAGCACCCAGTAAGGTAAAATTACAATGTTTTCCATCCAATCAAAAGTTAGCAAGATAAGAGGGGATTATTAAAAAGAAAAAAAAAGTTGCCAGCAATGCAAAGCAGCAGGAAAATAATGAGAAAACATCAGTTGATAGAAATTGTCCCCAAATTGATAAGTGTTAGAATTATCAGTTATTAAGCTATTACTATTAAATAGTTACTATAACTCTATTTCATATGTTCAAAAAAGAGAGACAGAAGGTATAAATAATTCTGAAATTGTACTTCTAGAAATGAAAAGTACATTATCTGAGGTGAAAAACCCAGTGGATGGGATTAACAGCAAATTAGACATTACAGAAGAAAATATCAGTGAACTTGAAGACATTGCAATAGTGACTATCCAAAGTGAAACATGAAGATAAAAAATAATTTTAGAAAATGAACAGAGCATCACTGAGCTATAGGACAGTTTCAGGTGGCCTTGTACATATGCAGTTTTTGTCCCTAAAGAGAAGGGGCACATGACAAATATTTAAAGAAATGTTTTCCAAATTCTATGAAAACTATAAACCCACAGACCCAAGAAGTTCAATGAACCATAAGCACAACTGTGAGCATAAAAGCAGAGCACAACCGCCTCCAAGAATGCAAAAGTGATGCCCTCTTCAGCAGCATCTCGTGCAGCATTTATTGCATCTGTAACTGCATCACTTGTGCCAGCAACCTTTAGCAGAGCTGCTCCACCTGAAACTTGGGCAGATGTTCATTTACTTTTTCTTCTTTTTTCATATTCACTAGTAATAATATCTAACTGCTCAATGATGTCTAAATGTGCTTTTTAGTTTGAGCCTTGTTACCTTTGATTTGGGTTAGCCCCTCTTCTCCATGAATAACAGTAGCCACATCTTTAACCTGGAGCTCTGACTTCTAGAAGAGCAAAAGTATTGGGGACATAAAAAAATACCTTGAATGTAAAATTGGAAAACTAAAAAAAAAAAGGAAGTGGACAAAGTAAATTAACCTAGAATTTAATGGACTTAAGAAAGAAATAGAAGATGACAAATTCATGACTAAATTACAAAACACCCAAAGTAAACAAATTCTAATGAAAATGTAACAAGGCACATGGATGAAAATTAGGAAAGCAATCAAGAAAGTGAAAATGGTTTAAAGAAGTTAAAAGGGTTAGAAACAAGTGGTTGAAATGGAGGAGGCAAAGAAATCCAATACATGTATAATTGGAGTCCTGATTAAGGAAAATCAAAAGAACAGAAATGGTATTTAAATGATCAGACATAAGAGAAGATCTTATTCTATTAATTGAGCAGGTCCACTGGGTACCATGGGAAATTGACCTGAAATCAACTTTTTCACATATCTAAGTAAAACAATTTGGTTTTAAAGATAAAACCTCCGAGTCTCCAGGCAAAATGATGAAATAACTAAATAGCAAGAAAATTAGACTGGCACCAGAATTCTCAAAATAACATAAAAACCATAGTAACAGTAGATTTTATATGCAGCCAAACTGTTTTTCAGTATTAAGGCTATAGAAAAAGTTTTCAGTGTACCTGACCTAAGGGAATAGTGCACACCCGTGCCCGACTTGAGGAATATATTAGGCAAGGAACTTCATCCAATCAAAAGAAGTGAAAAAGGACTGAAGTTGAGCATTTCATATATTTAACTGTAGAACTAAAAGTGGGACAGGGGTGGGTTTATGGGTGGAATAGGATGTAAATGTTGTATATTCAGGCAGAGGAGAAAGTGTTACAACTAAAAAAGAATGGGAGAAAGGGGAAGTATAATAAGACTTGCCTGTTGTAGGTAATAGATGAGATTTGAAGGATACCATGTAAAACTAACAGACCAAATAATAAAATGTTAAATAAAAAAAACACATTGGGCCGGCCCGGTGGCGCACTGCTACAGTGCGCCGCTTGGGAAGCGCGGCGGCGCTCCTGCCGAGGGTTCGGGTCCCACATACAGACCAGTTCCCGCTCACTGGCTGAGCGAGGTGCAGGGAGCAACACCGAGGGTTGCGATCCCGTTGCCGGTCCCGGGCCGGTGCGGGTGCGACACTGAGGGTTGCGATCCGTTGCCGGTCATGAAAAAAGACAAAAAGAAAAAAAAAAAATAAAGCATAGTAAGACATAAGAAGATTAACTACAAAGATAAATAGCAGGGGGAACAAACTTTCTGAATACCAAAAATATTGTTTAAAAAAGCAAAGAAGACACACTAAGTAGATAAACAGTAAATATAATACATATAGTAATTCCAACCTAAAATAATTTTACAGTGTTAAAAACTAAACATTATCAGCCATATTAATAAATGTGAGCAGGTTTAATTCACCTAATAAAAGAACAAACTTTCCAAATTAGCTCATAAAGCAAACCCCAACTCTATACAAGAGACACATACAAATAGTCATTCAAAAATCTAAAAATAAAGGGATAGATAAAGATTTGTCAAGACAACCATAAAAATAAAAACAAACAATTTCCAACTCAAAAAGCTAGGAAAGGAACCACAAAGTCAACCCAGAAAAACACAGGGAAGGAAATAATAATAAAAGTGTAGAGACAATGAGGTAGAGAACAAAAAAGCAGAGGATCAAATTAATAAGTTAAAATTTTGGTTCCTTGAAAAAAAAAATCAACAAATTGTATTGGGTGGTTTCCAGGAGATATTGTTAATGAAAAAAGCAAGGTCCAAAATAATATATTTAGTATGTTATCCTGTGTGTAAGAAAGAAGGGGAAATAAAACATGCCTCTACACTATCTGTTCATCCTTACGATAAGAGACAAAATGCAAACCAAAAAACTATGAAGTTGCTTACCTAAATGGGTTTGGGCGGGGGAATAGGAGAGATGGAGTTGGGGTGTATGTGACACTTCCATGAGTTTGTTTCTTAGTTTAGTGTTTGTTTTTTGTTTATTTGTTTTTAAATAAACAACAGAAATTTACTTCCCCTAGTCTGGAGGCTGGAAGTCTGAAGTCGAGTTCTGGTGAGGGTGCTCCTCTGGTTGCAGACTGCCAGATTCCTGTTGTGTCCTGTCCTGGTGAAAAGAGAGTGAGCTGGCTCTCTGGCCTTTTCTTATGAGGGCACTAATCTCATTCGTGAGAGCTCCACCCTCATGACCAAATTACCTCCCAAGGGTCTGCCTCCTGATACTGTCCCATTAGGGACTAGATTTCAGCATGTGAATATGGAGGGGGGGATGCAAACACTCAGTCCAGAACAGCTACTAATCTTCTCTTAGGGTAGATTGCCAACACTAAGAAAAAAAATGTTCCAGTTTTAAATAGAGAAGATGGAAAAACACTCTAAAAATTATGTAACATGGTTTTATTTCACCATAATTTGGTTTATCCACACTGTTTTTGTTTTGTTTATTTTTTTTATTGTGGTAACACACACATATAACGTTTAGCATCATAACCATTTTTAAGTGTACAGTTCATTGGTATTAAATAAATTCATAATGTTGTGCAATCATCTCCTTAACACTCATTTTGTAAAATTGAAACTCTATAGCCATTAAACAATAACTTAGAATTTCCTCCTAACCCCAGCCCCTGGCAACCACTATTCTGCTTTCTATCTCTATGATTTTGACTGCTCTAAGTAACCGTATATAAGTGGAATCATACAGTATTTGTCTTTTTGTGACTTGCTTATTCACTTAGCGTAATATTCTCAGTTTATCTGTGTTGTGGCTTATTGTGAAATTTCCTTCCTTTTTACGGTTGAATAATATTCCATTGTATGGACATACTATATTTTGTTTATTTATTCATCTGTTGATGGATACTTGGGTTGCTTCCACATTTTAGCTTTTGTTAATAATGCTGATATAAATATGGGTGGACAAATACCTTTTTGAGACCCTGCTTTCAATTCTTTTGGGTATATACCCACAAGTAGTTTTGCTGGATCATGTGGTATTTTTAATTGTTTTTAACTTTTTGGTGTCCTACTGTTTTCCACAGAGGCTGTTCCTTTTTATATTGCCATTGACAGTGCGCTAGTGTTCCAGTTTCTCCACCTCCTTGTCAACACTTCTTATTTATTTTTTTGATAGTAGCCATCCTAATGCATGTGAGGTGGTATCTCATTGTAGTTTTGACTTGAATTTTCCTGATGATTAGTGATGCTGAGTGTCTTTTTATGTGCTTATCGGCCATTTGTATATCTTCTTTGGGAAAATGTCTATTTAAGTTTCTTGCTCATTTTTGAATTGGGTTGATTGCTTTTTTGTTCAGTGTTAGGATAGGAGTTCTCTATGTATTCTGGATATTAATCCTTTATCAGATACATGATTTGCAAATATTTTCTCTAATCCTGTGGGTTGCCTTTTTACCCTATTGATAGTGTCTTGGTAATTTAGATAGAGACTGGGTCATTTATAAACAATAGAAATTTATTTCTCACAGTTGAGGCTGGAGATTCAAGATGAAGGCTCCAGCAGGTTTGGTGTCTGGTGAGAGTTGCTCCCTGCTTCTCAGATAGTGCCTTGAATGCTGTTTCCTCCGGAGCAGATGAACCCTGTGCCCTCACATGGCAGAAGGGAAGGGGGTGAATTCACTCCCTCCAGCCCTTTTATAAGGGCCTTAATCTGCCCTCTTGACTTAATCACCTCTTAAAGCCTCCTGTCCTCCTAATGCTATCAAATTGGTGATTAAGTTTCATCATATGAGTTTTGGGGGACACATTCAGATCATAGCAGTGTCTTTTGATGCACAGTTTTTAAAAAATTTTCATGAAGTTCAGTTTGTCTATTTTTTCTTTTGTCGCCTGTGCCTTTGGTGCCATAATAAACAAATGATTGCCAAATCCAACGTGAAGTTTTTGCCCTATGTTTTCTTTTAAGAGTTGTGTTTTTGAAGTCTTACATTTAGGTCTTTGATCCATTTTGAATTAATTTTTGTGTATGGTGTTATGTAAGGGTCCAACTTCATTCTTTTGCATGTGGATATCTGGTTTTCCCAGCACTATGTGTTGAAAAGACTCCTTTTCCCATTGGATGGTCTTTGGTATCCTTGTCAAAAATCATTTGACCATATATGCTAAGGTTTGTTTCTGGGCTCTCTATTCTGTTTCATTGGTCTGACTTTATCATACTGTTTGGATTACTGTGTCTTTGTACATTGAGTTTTGAAATCAGGAAGTGTAAATCCTCCAGCTTTGTTCTTCTTTATCAAGATTGTTTTGTTTATTCGGGGTCCCTTGAGATTTCATATGAATTTTAGGATGGGTTTTTCTATTTCTGCAAAAAAGGTCATTGAGATTTTGATAGGGATTGCATTGAATCTGTAGATAGCTTTGGATAGTATTGAGATTTTAGTAGTATTAAGTCTTCTAATCCATGGACATGTTCTAAAATGCGTGTGTGTTCACATACGTGTTGCCAAACTCTGCTGAAGAGGCTAGAAGCAAAGATATCTCAGTAGCACTGAAGAACTATTGCATAGAGCTAATAGTGTTGCTTTCCCCACTAAAAGAACCAGGGCTTCTCAGAATTGGGGGCTGAGGCATGGAAGGTATAAAATGTATTTAGAACATCTTTTTTACCAGAAAGTAAGGAATGCTGAAAATTTTAAAAAGAGAAAGAAAGAAAAAAAATAGAAAAGTGCATGTCAAGAGGACACAGAAGCAAGCTTGAATGGGTTCCCATTGGCCACATCTGGGACAAGTTAAGCATCAGTATAGTTAAAGACAGTAATTAATTATGAACTATTAAAAATTAGGAATCAATGAGTTCATGCTTCTAAAAAATAAATAAATAGGTAAGTAAATAAATAAATGGGGGAGAAGGGCGGGATCTTGCTTGCAGGATAACGATGAGTTCTGACTGATAAATGTGCAGGGGGTGATGGAGTTGGAAAAGGCATCACGTTGTAACCATCACAGTAAAGATTAATTCAGGCAAGAATCATTAATGGATACTACACTAGGGGTCAATTTCGATGAGAACCAGGATATTTACATATGTCAAAGTGTCTGCCCAGAGACTGTTAGAAATATTAGGGCAAATATAATTACCATCTAGTGGTAAAACCAGACAACACCTTGACTCAGTGATCAGAGTGAACGTTACCAACGAAGGACAGATGGACATTGTGTGCCATATGCACCATTGCTATGTAATACTGTGACCAGGAGTGCATTACCTGAGCTTTACCAGGAGGAAGCATCAGACAAACACAACATGAGGATTCTATCAAAAAGGCTGGGGGGCTTATAGTATTCAAAATACCAGTGTCTTGAAAGACAAAGAGAAGTTGAGGAACTGTTGCAGATTAAAGAAAATTAAAGTGATGCGATAAATAAATGCAGTAAGGAATCCTGAGCTTTATCCTGTACTGGAAGGGAAAAAAATGTTAAAATGGAAATTATTGGGTTAATTCATAAGATTAAAATATGAATGGTTAGTGTAGCTATAAGCATTGTGTCAGTGTTTTCAGTTTCGGGTTCTTATAATTAAGGGCTCTATGCACCTTTGTGTACAAGTCTTTGTATAGACATCTGCTTTCATTTCTCTCACTAAATACCGAGAAGCGGAATGCCCGGGACCACGTAGCAGATGTATGTTTAGCTTTTTAAGACACTTATTGTGTCAATGTTAAGTTTTCTGAAGTTGCTTTTTCTATTTTTAGGATATGCGCATTGATGTATTTAGGAGGAAGGGAGCATAACGTATGCAACTTTAAAATATTTCAGAAAAGGAAAAAAAGTATATTAATATACATACATATTACATATATACATATGTGTGTGTATATATAGAGAGAAAGAGAATAAATAAAACAAATGGGGTAAATGTTAACAGTTGGTAAATCTGGGTGAAGGATATATGGGACTTCTTTGTCCTATTGTTGCAACTTTTCTATAATCTTAAAATTATTTCCAAATAAAAAATTAAAAAATGAATGCCCTAACAGATTCGGGTGGAAATGTTCTGGGTTGTGAGGATAAGTATCACGCTGTGAAAGCATGGGAGTGTAGTGAAGATGTGTTAGTGTCGCTTTGGCAGCACTGACCCCAGGGTGCTGCCGTGCTGTCTGTCTGTCTGTCTTCATTTCTGTGCCTCACAATGGCCTCAAATGGTAACAGATTGTTAAATGAAGTTTTTTTTTTTTTTTTTTCCTGGATCAGTCTCCAAATCCCCTGAGATAAATCTCCAGATCTATCTGCTTTCTCCACATTTCTACTTGTTAGCGACTATATGATAGTTGTCAGGCTCAGTTTGTGATCCTTCAGCTTTAAAATGATGTCGTGAATATGGGAATGGTTAGTGTTACCAGAAAAAGAAACCCAGAGGAGATGTTAAATCCTAGTTACTTTAGTTTCAAAAATATTGCAGGTTGCAGGTTGAATTGATAATTTTACAATATGCTGGAGGAAGAGAAATACCATGAACTTCTCATTCCTCTCAGGTCCCAAAGTGGACATAAATTTGCCCCAGAAGGCTCTGAGTGTTTTTGCAGAGCCTTTTACCAACCAAGGCGGTGATTTCCTTAGAGATCTTTAAGAGTATATTCTCCATCACTGAATGGTATCTGCGCATTTGTTTGCCTTCCCTCACAGTTATTTACTAGACAACTTCCTGAAGACTGATTCCAAATTAGGTACTTAGAATGTTTAACTCGTGTGCCAAAAACAGGATAGTGTCCAGAGATAGGATTTCCTGGTCACTCAGAAACTCAACATTATTGGAGGCCTTGACCTTCAGACAAAACCAAATCAGCAGATGTAAACCTGATCAGCAGACTTGTAGACTGTGAGCACCTCCACTTGCTAGAGGTTTTTTTTCATTAGTTTGTTTTCTTCACTTTCAGCTTTAGCTTTATTAGTTGGGGTATTTTTGTAAGACGCATGAGCATGGATACAGAAGGTGATCTCTTCTGGTGCATCTTTATTTTGTTTTCTTATCACCCACTCCTGTCCCCAGAAATGAGACTTCGGAACACTGGTCTCCATGTGAACCCTGCTCTGTGAGAAAGGATTTCACAGTTAATAATTTGGAGAAATGCCTGGTATTGTATCCCCCTCCTGGAGATGCATGATGCTTCTGAATCACAGGCTCTGAAAAACACACCAAAGTTTATTTAGTCCATTAAAAAATTTTAACCCAAAGTTACTGATCATGGGAAAATGTTTTTAAGGAATGCTGATTAATATCACAAGAAAGCTAGGACTGTGGTTTGCAACCTGGAAAGCTCTTGATTAGGAAGAAACAGGAGGACTTGATCAGACATTTCTAAGTGATATAAGTTCTTAAAACACAGAAAAACTAGGCTTTCTTAGTATTAACCTTTGTGTCTACTTTAAAAAATTATTTATAGATTTTATTATTTTATGAAATCTTTTGGTTTTTTTCATTCTTACAGCAGCTGTAGTTGCTGGCATTTTTCTGACCAGCTCATGGATATTCTCACTGCACTGTGTAAGCTATGGTTGTTAACACATGACAAAGAGGGATAAGGGTCAAAAGGTGTCAAAGGTATAAACAGACATGAAAGGTTCATGGGCGGGTGTGGCCTTCTTGAGGGAAGCACTAGCTTAATGGTGCATGATCATCTGAGGATCTCTAGGAAAGCCTTGCTGCCTGATTTTCTTCCCCACCTGCCAGCCAAGTGCCTGACATGAACCCCCAACTCATTTATACCCTGAAAGCTCCTTTTTTGGGCCATTGATAAATTATTAAGATACCCAGTCCATCTGAAAAGATGCGAGGACTGGTTCACACACACTTGGGAAAAGGACAGATAGGCAGGAAATCTCTAGCAGACCGGCCACATTCACTTTGTCAGCCCACTCCCCCCACCCAAACTAGGCTGCCATGTTCTGGTTCTGTTCCAGGTTCTGTTAAACCTGGGGAGTGAGCCCCTTGTTTCTCCTTTTCTCTTCTGTTTCCAGTAATTTATAGTGTTTCTACATTTAAAGGGGTCTTTTTAAAAACTCCATTTCCTTTAAAAATCACTCAAATTTCACCTCTAAATAATTTCAGCATAGTATTGTACAACGTGAACAGCGGCATGTAAGAACCATAAAATATTTATTCTGATACCACATTTGTATTAAATAATTGTTGCTTATTCTCTTTGGCATCTCAGTATCTCCAGGCTGCAGCACTTGCTGAGCTGTTATGACCCCAGCGAGCCGGTGTTTCTGGGAGAGCGCTACGGCTACGGCCTGGCCACTGGCGGCTACAGCTACATCACAGGAGGAGGAGGGTAACTATAGCACAGCTTTCTGCACATACTCTGAACATTAAACTTCCCTTTCCACAAGGTAGAGGTGGCTCTGTGGCGCTGGGATCTGTACTGATATGTGTGTACTCTATAAATGGTAGCTGTTAGTAGAATAGGAAAGGGAACATTATATAGGTATTTGCTAAATATAAAAAGGACCCATAGTAAGGAATATTTACCCCTCAAAGAGACAATAAAAAATTCTATGTCAGGGCCGACCCTGGCGCACTCGGGAGAGTGCGGTGCTGGGAGTGCAGCGACGCTCCCGCCATGGGTTCTGATCCTATATAGGAATGGCTGGTGCGCTCACTGGCTGAGCGCAGTGCGGACGACACCAAGCCTAGGGCTGCGATCCCCATACTGGTCACGAAAAAGACAAAAAAAAAAAAAATTCTATGTCAGGGCCGCCCCTGGCGCACTCGGGAGAGTGCGGTGCTGGGAGTGCAGCGACGCTCCCGCCATGGGTTCTGATCCTATATAGGAATGGCTGGTGCGCTCACTGGCTGAGCGCAGTGCGGACGACACCAAGCCTAGGGCTGCGATCCCCATACTGGTCACGAAAAAGACAAAAAAAAAAAAAATTCTATGTCAGTGTACTTGGTAGAAATGTCCCTGTAATTACGATTGCTTCTAGGTAGCCAAATAGTTTTGATTGTTTAAATGAAAAAAAATTGGTTATAGATTTTAATTTCAGAAAATAAGCCATCAGACTTTTAAATTCTCCAGTGCTTAATAAATCATGTTTTGATTTATTAAGCACTGGAGAGTATCATAGAAGCTTAGACTTAGGCAATTAAGTGATATTTGTGTAGGATTTATAGGTTTTAAATAACAATTAAAAATCAATGTTTTTAAATGAAGCATCTGCCTAATCTCTTATGAGGAAAGATTTTAATTTGATTTATATGGGTAAATCAATTGAGCAGTTAGTCTTTTCTATTCTATAATCTTTGTTATTGGGGTGTTCAAGGAGAATCTTGTTATCAACTATAGTCATTTAAATTCATTCAGCAGATGTTTGTTGAATGTACAACATGTGCTGAGCAATGTTCTAATTTAGAATTCAGGGATTATAAACCTCTGAAGGGCTAGGACCATGTACTCCTGCTTTGCATGGTTCCTACCATGAGATCTCCAGAGGCACATTGCAGGTATCTGGTTCATTCTAGCTGATTCAGTGGCGAACATGTATGGCGGTGGCTTTTTTGTAGAGATAACCAAGCCTGAGCAGGAGCGCTTATCTTTGTTGCATCTACCTCGGGTCATTAGCAACAGGACATGGGAGTCCCAGGAGGCCTTTGAAAAGACACTAGAAGGCCAAGGAGTGTTGACCTCTACATTAAAAAATGGCCTGTGGTGATGCATTTAGCTTTTTGTGCAAGGTGTCAGGGCCAGCTAAGGATCAGGGCATGGCACCCACTGAGCCAGTACTCTCTGCTGTTGAAAGGGGCCCTGTACTTGGCATATGGGTTTATATATTTTGTATCATGATGTTGTTCATATTCTTTTAACACAGAAGTGACTTTTTGTGTTTCTGCAAGAGAACTATTTTGTTGTCTTTCTTGACTGTTGGATTTAGCTGTTTTGAGTCCGGCACTTGTGGCCTTCTGAAATGTCACTTTATCTTCCCTAACTAGCACTGCCTTTCATCACTCCAGGTAGTGGGTTGTTCATTCAACTAGTCTGGTGTGTGCCAGGCATTGGATGCACAGGTGAAAGCCGCATAGCCCCTTCCCTACAGGAGCTCACATGCTGGGGCCAGATTGGCAGATACATAGTGTGATTGTCACTGCTCCCCTTCCTGTGCCCATGGCAGGTCCTGCTAGATCACCAAGGTGGCACCTTTAACCTCCTCTATGTTCAACCTCTACCTCGCTAGTGGACGTCTCCTGCCACCTCTAGTTTTCCCATCTGAAAACTTCTTTCCGTCCGCATGCCATCTCTTCTCTGTCTCTATTTTCTCAGCACTGTATTTAACCTTCTACGTAAACTACCTCACCAAGGTCCACGATGACCTCACAGTAGCCAAATCAGGTGGATCCTTTCCAGTCTTCTCTCATTTCACCTCTTAGCAGCCTGTGATGAAAATGCCTGTTTACTTAAATCCTTCTTTCCCTTGCATTCCAGAATGCCATCCTGCCTTTGTCCATTCCTATCTTTCTGGCCAGACCTTCTCAGTTCTTTTTATCTGTCCCTTCAATGTCTTTGTTTCTCAGGTGTCTTTTCTAGTCTCCCTTCTCTTCTCATTCTGTGGCCTCCCTGGGTGAACTCATTGGCCCCGTGGCCTGATGCTGAACTCTCCTGACCTCCTGGTTCCCAGACCCACCTACCAGAGGACAACTCCATGTGGTGGTTCTCAGGCACGTCACACTCAACACCTCCCATATGGAACTCATTTCTGACTTCAGCCCCTGATTTGGTTTTCTCCAGCGATCCCCTCTCAGGGAAGGTATCAGCACATGTGAGTTCCTGCCCCTGGAGTCTGAGAGTCAGCTCACACCCTTTCCTGTCTTCTTTTCCCACTCCCCTGCAGTTGACTGAATTGCTAAGTCATGTCAGTGTTATCTCCCGAATGCCTCTTCCACCACTACTTCTCTCCACATCCAGTAATCTTGTCTCGGTCATGGCCACCTCTTCTGTGGGTTCCTGCTGCAGCCTCCTGCTCTTCCGACATCTCATCTTACTGCACTCACTGCATGCTGTCACCCACACCGTAGTCAGAGACCTTTACAAAAGCAGATCCGATCCTCTCTCTCCCCTGCCCAGAGGCCTTTAATGGCTTCCCGTTGCCTTTATTTTTTCCCAAGAGTGTGAATGCTCTTCTGCCTTTGGGATCTTAGATGAGCAAATGATCATTCAGACTGCAGCAAGCGTGAGGCTGGTCTGGGGTTAGGCCTCCATTTTAACCACCTCCAGTTTGCCACCTCGACAGCCTCCTGGGTGCTGCTGAGCCACTGCCGCGGGGCTGAGGGCTCCGGCAGGTCTCCTCATCCACCTGCCTGCCCCAGGCCCAGTTGCCCCAGAAAACTGCCACGGCATGCTACTCACCTGTGGAGGATCCTCCTCTCCAGAAATCCGTTCGTCTAGGCTTCATGGTGTCCACTTCTGTTCAGTTCCATAGATAAATGTGATTTTTATTTTATTCACATTTTTCTGTGCGTTACCACGGCATGAAAGTTTTTTGCATCCTTTGATATCCTAACGCTGTGGAACTTTTCCCACCGCCTGCATCTTCTTCTCCCAGATCTTGTAAGCCTTGATTTACATGGCCTTTTGTGACCTTGGCAGATGCTATTTTTCCTTTCTAGCCGCATTCGTCTTTACCCTCATCTTAAGGAATTCATGCTGAACTTGTTTCAGTTTCTCAGAGGCACTATTTTGTTTTCTTTTCCCCCAAGATATGGCATACATAGCATTGTTCCCCATCCCAGCTTTTCTGTCTGGCTAGTTCCTCCTGGTTCTTTGGCCTCAATATAGTTATCATTTATTTACTCCTGGAAGCCTTCAACCCAGTCTGGCCCCTCAAATCTGAGTTTAATGTCTTTCTAATGTACTTTCATAGCATATTATGCAAACCATTATCATTTAATTGCCTATTTACTTTCCTGTTTTCCACTTACATTATGAATTATTTGAAGGCAGCACCTGTGTCTCATTTCTCATTGTGTCCCCTCTTCCTAGCTAGGGACTCATTGTTTTCAAGGTCCAGTGAATAAATGAATAAATAAATGCATGGACACTGGGCATTGATCTTTATGTAACTAGCATTGACCCATGTGATATCCTGTTTTAATAGCACTTTTACAATGATGCAGAAACATTCTTCATGAGATTGTCTCATATTAACCTTTGATAAAAGTTGCAGACACAGTGTTGTATAGTTTCCCTAGTGTTACAGAAGAATTTGTGATGTAGTTTGAGAACCAGCATGCTTTTTTAAATAGCAAGTCATTATGAGTGGCTTGTAAAACCAACTCGTGGCCATAACCAGCAGTTTAAAGTAATGAAATATTGAGTGGAATAGAATAAAATAGGTAGTGTCAGAGTGCATCACGTGTTACTGTTTTGTGAAATTTTTGTTTCAGTTCTATACACACGCACACAACACATATAAATGGTTGCAATGTAAGATGCATTTCTTGTTTTCTGACTGGGTTATGGTCGTGTAAATTTTTGAAAACCACTGTCTCACCCCACCCTTCCTAGGCCCCACTTGTGCAAGCTGAGTCAGAAGTGTGCACTCCAGTGTTGCTATGTCGTTGGAAAGTGAGACCCTTCCCCTGTTTGAATCCAGTGTATGTTTTTCATTTTCTTACTGACTCCTTCAAAGTTTGGGCATTTGGAGAAAAATAGTTGCATGACCATTTTCTTCTTTCAAAACTATATATATGTGAATTTGGGTAGGAAGCTGTCCTCGGAGTGGGTAGGAAGCTGTCATCAGTCTATTTGGAAGCCCTGGGGGCAAATGACTGCACCAGAATAGGACAGAGGACAGTGTCCTTGGAGCAGGCCACAGGTAGTGCTACCCAAAGAGACAGGCATGAGCTGCTCATCTGCTGAAGACCAAGAAGTGGGCAGGAACCCGGAGGGGCTGTGGATTAGACCACCTAGAGGTGATTTTGACTGAGGCGTAATCCCAGATCAACTTGACTCTGGTTGAAATCTGAGTGTTCTTCTCCTCAGCTTAGCGTTTCTGATGCACTTTATCTTCTGTGTGGATTCTTGATCTGCAGGTGTGTCTTTGGGCAAGTCCCAGCCTCCCATTTCAGTTTTTCTTATTTCTAAAATTTGTATTTTGTATGTTGAAAGAAATCAAATTTTTAATCTTGTAGCCTTTCAACATCTTTTTAATATTTAGAAGCTGGTGGACAGAGCAGACAGGTGCTTTTTTCTACCATATGACTAGCAGTTTTCCATGTGGGGGAGCAACTTTGGGAAGAACCCGTCAGCATGCTAAGAAATGTGTATTATTAAAGGCCCTCGTGCACTTAGTTTACGTGAATAATTAAAGTCTGTTCTGTATGAGTGGGCAGAAGTATAAAATAATTACTAATAAAAAGAGAGTAGATCAAAGTCAAGGGCCTTCCTTTTCTTTCTTATTCTATGAGATGCTGGCAAAAGGAAAAAGCAGGCCAGCATTTTTACAGTTTACTGCCCACACATGTCCTCTCACACAGCCCCTTTTCCTGAGGTCAGTAGGTTGAGCCCTGCGTGGCCAGCTCGGTGCAGGACTTTGTCGCAGCCGTGAAGACATGAGACCCAGGGAGTTTCACAGGTGGACAGGAGACTTTCTTAAGAGAAAGGCAATTGATGGCAGGTTTCAGACTTGCAGCTTTCCTTTTTGTATAGTTGACAAGAACTTTTTTCTTCTTTTTTGTACAGTCATATCTCCTAGTGTCATCTTTAATAAAGAGCTGCTTTTTCCTCTTGTCTGTCACATTTCCTCCTGTCATGTGATGTCTTAGCAAGGCAGGGAGCGAGTCGTCTTCGCTGCTGCAATCTCAGAGCTTGGTTACAAGTGTCAGGTAAACTGCACTGAAGCGAGCCCATCTGTGAGTGGAATCCTTGTTTTTGAATCAGGAATTGTGTTCACGCTCTTTGTCCTTTTCCCTTCTTGCTAGACTGGTTCATAGAACGCTTCCATCCTCGGGAAGATTTTTGCAAAGGCAGATTTGTTCCCGCGTGTTTATGGGAACATATGGGTGGATTTTAGATAGTTTCACCTTAAAGAAAGTCTTTAGAGAATGAACTTGTGGACTATATTAGTCCCTTCAGCTCTGTTAGCCTTTCGGCTATTCATGATATGAAAAGATTCATTATTCTCGTAGAACCAGAGGGAAACCAGAAACCAACCTATATTTTTAAAAAAGGATAATTTATTGAGGGAACTTGATTCCAAAGTGTTGGAAAAAGCCAGTGGACTGACTGGTTCATAGAACGCTTCCATCCTCGGGAAGATTTTTGCAAAGGCAGATTTGTTCCCGCTTGTTTATGGGAACATATGGGTGGATTTTAGATAGTTTCACCTTAAAGAAAGTCTTTAGAGAATGAACTTGTGGACTATATTAGTCCCTTCAGCTCTCTTAGCCTTTCGGCTATTCATGATATGAAAAGATTCATTATTCTCGTAGAACCAGAGGGAAACCAGAAACCAACCTATATTTTTTAAAAAAGGATAATTTATTGAGGGAACTTAATTCCAAAGTGTTGGAAAAAGCCAGCGGACAAAAAGAGAGCATGTGGATGTACCTAGAGATCAGTAATTATAGAAAGCTGCTGTTGGCCATAAGGCTGGAGGAGGAAAGAAGGTTCTGTTTGGTATAGCCCATTGATGCAGCATTGCTGTGGCCACTCCTGCTGTGGAATCATAGCCCTGCATCAGAGCTGGGACCGGCATCTGGCACCCCAGACGCTCCGTGCTCCATGCTAACTCTGCCCGGAGCATGTGGCTGCCCCTGTTGCCTGCCTCTGCCACAGAGACCACCAGGGCCAGAGGCAGATGGCCTTTCCTGTTATTGTGCCCCTTGTTGTCACATGAAACCAGGACCCAGTTGATAAAGCAAGCTGGAAAAGATTGTTTTAAAGTTTCTAGCCTCTTGCAGTGCTGAGGAGAACACAGAAAGGCAACATCTCTTAAAAGTCATTTTGCTTTCATAGAAAGCACAAAAACATTTTCTCCAGAGTTACTATTAAATATAAAAGACTACTGATGTCAGCATCTTTTTTTTTTTTTTTTTTTGTGACCAGTAAGGGGATCGCAACCCTTGGCTTGGTGTCGCCCGCACCGCGCTCAGCCAGTGAGCACACCGGCCATCCCTATATGGGATCCGAACCCGCGGCGAGAGCGCTGCTGCACTCCCAGCGCCACACTCTCCCGAGTGAGCCACGGGGTTGGCCCAGCATCTTTTATCTTTATCAGAAATGTGGCCTCCGAGCTATAGTTCTTTATTCAGAATAACAGTCTCAGTGCAGCTCCCTGACCCCTTTCTCTGTCTCTCTGGCCCCTACCAGGATGGTCTTTAGCAGAGAAGCCATCAAAAGACTTCTCACCAGTAAATGTCGATGCTACAGCAACGATGCCCCCGACGACATGGTCCTGGGAATGTGCTTCAATGGGTTGGATGTCCCTGTGACACACAGCCCTCTCTTCCATCAGGTGAGAAAATGGTTTTTATTCCTACCTCAAGGGAGAGGGATACATTTTCTTGTCACATAAGAATTTTACTTCTTTCTCTTCACATATTCTGAAAACAGTATTAAGAATATGTTACAGGCTCCAGGGGCACACCCTTAACAGACCTTTCTTCCTCTCTGATGTGCATTCTGAACTGTGTATGTCCTGAAAATGGGAGCAAAGAAGGTTCTGTTTGGTATAGCCCATTGATGCAGCATTGCTGTGGCCACTCCTGCTGTGGGATCATAGCCCTGCATCAGAGCTGGGACCGGCATCTGGCACCCCAGACGCTCCGTGCTCCGTGCTAACTCTGCCCAGAGCATGTGGCTGCCCCCGTTGCCTGCCTCTGCCACAGAGACCACCAGGGCCAGAGGCAGATGGCCTTTCCTGTTATTGTGCCCCTTGTTGTCACGTGAAACCAGGACCCAGTTGATAAAGCAAGCTGGAAAAGATTGTTTTAAAGTTTCTAGCCTCTTGCAGTGCCGAGGAGAACACAGAAAGGCACATATATAAAATTGCCTACTAGGTAGGTAAACATCTCTTACAAGTCATTTTGCTTTCATAGAAAGCACAAAAACATTTTCTCCAGAGTTACTATTAAATATAAAAGACTACTGATGTCAGCATCTTTTTTTTTTTTTTTGTGACCGGTAAGGGGATCGCAACCCTTGGCTTGGTGTCGCCCGCACCGCGCTCAGCCAGTGAGCGCACCAGCCATCCCTATATGGGATCCGAACCTGCGGCGGGAGCGCCACACTCTCCTGAGTGAGCCACGGAGTTGGCCCAGCATCTTTTATCTTTATCAGAAATGTGGCCTCCGAGCTATAGTTCTTTATTCAGATTAACAGTCTCAGTGCAGCTCTCTGACCCCTTTCTCTGTCTCTCTGGCCCCTACCAGGATGGTCTTTAGCAGAGAAGCCATCAAAAGACTTCTCACCAGTAAGTGTCGATGCTACAGCAACGATGCCCCCGACGACATGGTCCTGGGAATGTGCTTCAATGGGTTGGATGTCCCTGTGACACACAGCCCTCTCTTCCATCAGGTGAGAAAATGGTTTTTATTCCTACCTCAGGGGAGAGGGATACATTTTCTTTTCACATAAGAATTCTACTTCTTTCTCTTCACATATTGTGAAAACAGTATTAAGAATATGTTACAGGTTCCAGGGGCACACCCTTAACAGACCTTTCTTCCTCTCTGATGTGCATTCTGAACTGTGTATGTCCTGAAAATGGGAGGTGAAAACATCTAGAAAACCAGACTAGTATCCTTGCATGTAGGACCAGACAAAAGCTGCTCTTTTTTTTTTCCTTTTTGGTTAAAAAATTGATGGCATTGGGCCGGCCCGGTGGCGCACTGCTACAGTGCGCTGCTTGGGAGCGTGGTGGCTCTCCCGCCGAGGGTTCGGNCTTAGCCTTTCGGCTATTCATGATATGAAAAGATTCATTATTCTCGTAGAACCAGAGGGAAACCAGAAACCAACCTATATTTTTTAAAAAAGGATAATTTATTGAGGGAACTTAATTCCAAAGTGTTGGAAAAAGCCAGCGGACAAAAAGAGAGCATGTGGATGTACCTAGAGATCAGTAATTATAGAAAGCTGCTGTTGGCCATAAGGCTGGAGGAGGAAAGAAGGTTCTGTTTGGTATAGCCCATTGATGCAGCATTGCTGTGGCCACTCCTGCTGTGGAATCATAGCCCTGCATCAGAGCTGGGACCGGCATCTGGCACCCCAGACGCTCCGTGCTCCATGCTAACTCTGCCCGGAGCATGTGGCTGCCCCTGTTGCCTGCCTCTGCCACAGAGACCACCAGGGCCAGAGGCAGATGGCCTTTCCTGTTATTGTGCCCCTTGTTGTCACATGAAACCAGGACCCAGTTGATAAAGCAAGCTGGAAAAGATTGTTTTAAAGTTTCTAGCCTCTTGCAGTGCTGAGGAGAACACAGAAAGGCAACATCTCTTAAAAGTCATTTTGCTTTCATAGAAAGCACAAAAACATTTTCTCCAGAGTTACTATTAAATATAAAAGACTACTGATGTCAGCATCTTTTTTTTTTTTTTTGTGACCGGTAAGGGGATCGCAACCCTTGGCTTGGTGTCGCCCGCACCGCGCTCAGCCAGTGAGCGCACCAGCCATCCCTATATGGGATCCGAACCTGCGGCGGGAGCGCCACACTCTCCTGAGTGAGCCACGGAGTTGGCCCAGCATCTTTTATCTTTATCAGAAATGTGGCCTCCGAGCTATAGTTCTTTATTCAGATTAACAGTCTCAGTGCAGCTCTCTGACCCCTTTCTCTGTCTCTCTGGCCCCTACCAGGATGGTCTTTAGCAGAGAAGCCATCAAAAGACTTCTCACCAGTAAGTGTCGATGCTACAGCAACGATGCCCCCGACGACATGGTCCTGGGAATGTGCTTCAATGGGTTGGATGTCCCTGTGACACACAGCCCTCTCTTCCATCAGGTGAGAAAATGGTTTTTATTCCTACCTCAGGGGAGAGGGATACATTTTCTTTTCACATAAGAATTCTACTTCTTTCTCTTCACATATTGTGAAAACAGTATTAAGAATATGTTACAGGTTCCAGGGGCACACCCTTAACAGACCTTTCTTCCTCTCTGATGTGCATTCTGAACTGTGTATGTCCTGAAAATGGGAGGTGAAAACATCTAGAAAACCAGACTAGTATCCTTGCATGTAGGACCAGACAAAAGCTGCTCTTTTTTTTTTCCTTTTTGGTTAAAAAATTGATGGCATTTAAAAATTATTGGGTGCTCTCTTGAATTGTATAGGACTGACCTAATATTGTCCTACTGGCCATCAAGTGTATGTAATTCTCCATCATCCTCAGTTTTTACATGTTCCTCTGGCAGTCTTTTTACTGGTCTTTCTTCCCTTTGGCTGCTATTAAGCTGAGTGGCTAAAGTCTATTCAATTTCAAAATAGTATTTCCATAAGCTACATTCTGGGGGTTATGGAAAAGAAAAGATGAGGTGATGTTTACCCGGGATGCTTAGTGCTCCACCATATTGCAGTTTGGGGTTAGAGAAGGGAATCCTTCTGCATTATTTATAGTAATCTTCTAAAAATCAGGTCAGTGAATTTTTTTCTATTCTGAGAATAATAGCAGATATACGTAAACTAGAAATAACCATAGAACCTCACCCATCTAATGCACTCCCTCAAGAAATTCAAAGCTTTTTGAAATTTGAAATGTGTAAATGCATGTGTATTTTAAGTGCCCTTCCTTATATTGAAAATATAGTCTTCATCTTTTATTTGGTAACAACAGCAAATGCTGTCATAGCAGTGTAGAAAATTGAGCATAGCACTATAGAAAACAACTTGAACAAGACAAAGAAACTGTTTGCATTGTCAAGAATGGCAGAATCTATTTTTGATATCCTTGGTACAAAAAAGAAGGATAAAAATAGATCTTTAATAGAAAGAAATGTATGAAAAACCTCCTTCTTGGAATTAGGCATCCTTTAAAACTTTCAGAGGTCTCACCTATTTTAAGCCTGTGTGCTGTGTTATGATGACTTAGAAAAGCATGCTATTCTCTTTTGCCCCCTCTCTTACTCTATCTCGTGATATTTTACTCATAGAAGATGAAGTAACTGAAACTGTTGGTGTATAAGGGAAATAACTTATCAAGTTTAGCATGACAGGTTTCGATTTTTATAGCAGCCCTTTTTACTTAGGGTAGAGTACATTATTAAATAAAATGATAAGAATAAAAGAAAGAAGGAAAATAATCTAATTCTTAAGTAAAAACCCTTTGAAGAGAATTTTAAAACTCTTGATTTCTCTAATTCACAAAAACTTTAAACCTTTCCAAAATCATAAAATATATTTAAAACCTATCCTCCCCAATAGCTAGTGCTGTATCTTCCAATTATTAAGACTCTTTTGGAGCATTTGATATGATTTGGAGAGTGCTTTCCATTTGTAATGTTTTTTTTTTTTGTGAACGGTAAGGGGATTGCAACCCTTGTCACGGTGCAGTCTACACCACGCTCAGCCAGTGAGCGCACCGGCCATCCCTATATAGGATCCGAACCCATGGCAGGAGCGCCACTGCGCTCCCAGCGCCACACTCTCCCGAGTGAGCCACGGGGTCGGCCCACATTTGTAATGTTTAAACACTGATCCAAACAGTGTATTTGTTCATATTGGCAAGCAAATAGGCAAAGAGGTAAAATCTAAGATTCCCAGTGAGTTAGAGGCNCCGAGTGAGCCACGGGGTCGGCCCACATTTGTAATGTTTAAACACTGATCCAAACAGTGTATTTGTTCATATTGGCAAGCAAATAGGCAAAGAGGTAAAATCTAAGATTCCCAGTGAGTTAGAGGCAGAGCAGGAATTTGGAAACCGTCTCAAAGGCAAAGTTGCCTGGGCCGCATTTCTTCTGTTTTTAGGCAGGGAAGGTTATCTTGAAATCACAGATTTAGAAGGGGATTACAAGGAATGACTAGTAGGACATGCCTTTATTAAAAGCAAAGTATCTTCCAGAATTATGTGCCACTAGTGGGTATGGCAGAATGCAGTGGTCAGCAAATCCTCTGCACAAAATACACATATCAAACTGTACAAAATTGTCAAAATAACCATTTCAAGATTCTGGAAATCAAACAAAGCCTACCAATAATGTGAGAAGCATTCATTTCTGAAAGACTGCTGCAGTTTTGGGTAGAACAGTGGAGTCTGAGGCCTTCTTGCCTGAAGCCACTCCCATCCTTACTCTTTCCCCACCCCTCACCCCAGCTTGTTTAGAGAGTGCAGCAGTTTTAACTGTATGGGCCTGGCTGGGAAAAACAGGAGCTTTGCTGCCAGAGAGGGTGGACTGCATTTGGGGAGGGGGAGATGAAAACCTACAGATATGTCAACTAAAATTGTCAAACTTGATAGGGGACAAATAAGAACAACTTGCATCTTTACTGGCCTAGGTTTGCAGTTCCAGTTAGAGTGAGGGATGTATTAGCCAGAAATGTAATTCCTAATACCCTAGAAATGAGAGAGTAATAGTAGGGCTAGGTATACGCTCTCCACTCTTCTCTGGCCCACTGGGAAACTGTGTGCACCTACGTGGGAGACCAGAGTCAGCGCAGCAAAAAGTGAAAGCCAAGGCATATTTGAGAACTGGCTGAAGATTTGGGTGTGCTCTCCAACCCACACATAGGTGGGAGCCTTATGGGCTTAAGTTGTTTGAGATAAACCTCTGCCTGTGTCACTGGCTGACCACTAAGCCCGCAGAGCAGACAATGACTGGTAAATGATTTCCTTTGACATACTGAGTGGGATTGAAATAGAAGAGAATAGTCTGTGACAAAAGTTAGTGTCGGTGTGTTGACAGACTCCAGTCTTCCTTCCTGTGACATGAGTTAAGTTAATGAAAACTCAGGGAAAGGACCAGAGGTAATTGTCTCCTTCTCTGGCAGGTCCAGACTTTAGGCTAATACGGGAACACCTTCATCCTGTGCTTTGGAGAGTGACAGAGAATTGAGAGACAGGAGGGGGGAAAGTCAGAGAGACCTTGAGACTGCTGCTTTATTCCAGCAGGCCAAAGCACCACATTTGGGGGTAACAGCTTTCTGCACCCCAACAGTGGCTACATGAATGTTAAACATAGTGGACTTTAAGGACAGAAATATTACTAAAGAGAGAGAGACACAACTCATAATAACAGAAGGCCAATACATCAAGAAGATATACTAATTATAAGTGTATATATGCACCTAACCACAGATCTTCAAAGTATGTGAAGCATAAACAGACAGAACTGAAAGAAGTAGATACATATTCACCACTCGACATAACTGACACGTACAGAAAATTTCATTCAGCAACAGCTGAGTACACATGCTTTGCAAGTGTACATGGAAACCTCCCGGTTTAAAATAGGTAAAAGATTTGAATTGACATTTCACTAAAGAATATGTATGAATGGCTAATAAGCACATGAAA
>NW_007733009.1:3367-4283 GCF_000696425.1 Galeopterus variegatus | reverse complement strand
AAAAGATTTGAATTGACATTTCACTAAAGAATATGTATGAATGGCTAATAAGCACATGAAAAGATGTTTAGCATTATTTGTCACAGGGAGATGTGAGCTAAAATCACTATGATGTACCATGATACACCTACTAGAATGGCTAGCAAAAAGACCGTACCAAATTTTGGCAAGCTTGTGGAAAAACTGGATTCCTCGTACATTGCTAGTGCGAAAATAAGATAACGGTTACTTTGGAAACATTATGGCAGGTTCTTAAAAAGTTAAACATACATGTGGTAGGCAGTTTCCAACATGGATTCCAACCATCCCACGTGCTGGTGTCTGTGCCCTTGCATAATCCCCTCCCCTTGAGCATGGGTGGAACCTAATAATTTGCTTCTAAGCAATAGAATATGGCGAAGGTGATAGGATGTTTATGCCATAGTTAGGTTACAAAAGATTGTGACTTCCATCTTCCTAGCAGACTCTCCCTATGGTCTTCTTGGCTCACACGTTTTGATGAAGCAGACTGCTGTGTGGGGAGGGGTCCACAAGGCAGGGAACTGAGGGTGGCCTCTTGCCAAAAGCCAGCAAGGAAGTGAGGCCCTCAGTCCAGTTGCCCACAAGGAACTGAATACTACCAACAGCCACTGACTGAGTGTGCAAGGGGGTCTTTCCCCAGTGAGCCTTCATGTGAGACCACAGAGCCTGGGCTGACATCTTGATTGCAACCTTGTGAGGAACTCTGAAGCAGAAGACCCAGCTACATTGTGCCTAGACTCCTGACCCACGGAAGCTGTGTGATGATAAAAATATGTTAAGCAGCTAAATTTTGGGGTAGTATGTTTCATAGCAATAGACAACTAGTACATTACATTTATGCCCTAGGAATTTTACTCCTAGTAGGTATCTACTCAAAAGAAATGAAAACAACAAG
>NW_007733009.1:1077-2210 GCF_000696425.1 Galeopterus variegatus | reverse complement strand
CAACAGTTCATTTTTAAATGTGAAAAACAAGCAAAGATTTGTTTCCATGGCTTTCATTTATATTTTCTTCTGGGACCAGTTGTGGAATTATCTGAGAACTGAACTGAAAATAGGTTCCTCCTTGGTTTTCTTCCCTGCCGGTAAACTCTCAAAGGGCCTTGCAAGGAAACATCATGTAATGTGTGAATTCCCTCTTTCCCAACTCAATTAGACTATATTCTAGTGTATATTTTCTGTCTCACTGTCTTTCCTTTTAAAATTCCCTTTTTACATGAACTCCAGCAGCACTTAGAATTTTTTTAAAATTATTTATTTTTAATTGAAACAATTGATTGTTCATATCTGTGGGGTACAGTGTTGAATATCCGTACCGATGTGCAATATGTGATCCTCAAATCAGGATAATTACTGTATTTATCATTACACAATATAATCATTTTTTGTGGCCCTTCAACAATTTCTTCCTAACACCCCCCTTCCCACCTCTGGTGGCCTCAGTTCTGTTCTCTACTTTTGAAAGTTCAGTGAATTATTATGATTGTTGTATCTTTCTTTCATTTTTTGTTTATTTATTTTCATTTTTTTTGTTTTGTTTTGTTTTCAGCTCCCACTTATGACTGAGAACATGCAGTATTTCTCTTCCTGTGTCTGGCTTATTTCATTTAACATACTTTTCTCCAGACTCATCCATGCAGCTGTGAATGGCAGTATTTCATTCTTTTTTATGGCCAAGTAGTATTCCATTGTTTCCTTTTTTTGTTGTTGGTTAATTATTTTTTATTTATTTTTTTATTATTAGCATATTCATTATTACAAATTGTGGTTTTTCTTTATATCCTTTACCTGATCTATCACTCCCCAAACCACTTCCCTCCCTGCCCCCCATCTCTAATATCCTTAGGTTCATTCTCTCCTTCTGTAAGTTCAGCATATTGTTATGGTCCACCCTCCCTCCTTTTCCTCCATCCCTCCTTTCCTCCTTCCCGCCTTCCCGCCTTCCCGCCTTCCCTCCTTCCCTCCTTCCCGCCTTCCCGCCTTCCCTCCTTCCCTCCTTCCCTCCTTCCTTCCATCCCTCCATCCCTCCTTCCCTCCTTCCCTCCTTCCCTCCATCCCTCCTTCCCGCCTTCCCGCCT
>NW_007733009.1:0-380 GCF_000696425.1 Galeopterus variegatus | reverse complement strand
TTCCCCTTTCCCCACATCCTTGCCAGCATTTGTTATTCTTGGTCTTTTTAATAATGGCCAGGCTAACTGGTATGAGATGATATCTAGATGTGGTTTCAATTTGCATTTCTCTGATTATTAGTGATGCTGAGCATTTTTCATGTACCTGTTGGGAATCTATATGTCTTCCTTTGAAAAATGTCTATTCATCTCCTTTGCCCATTTTTTAATTGGGTGATTTGTTTTTTTCCTGTATAGTTGTTTGAGTTCTTTACATATTCTGGATATTAACCCCTTGTTGGCTGTATAGCTTGCAAATACTTTCTTCCATTCCATAGGTTGTCTTTCTACCCTGCTAATTGTTTTCTTTGCTGTGCAGATGCTTTTTAGTTTGATATAAT
>NW_007733008.1:114781-119930 GCF_000696425.1 Galeopterus variegatus | reverse complement strand
CATAGGAAAGGAAATATCCTTGTTCCTGAAATTGGTAAATCTTGTTTCCCACATCATCATCTCTGCCTTTCTATGTCTTTTTTTATTTCTTGGCGGGTATCCCACTTGTTGCTTTTCCTTAGGCATGTCTTATTTTTGGACCTATTGATTCTGACCCTATTTGTCCTTTCCCTCTCCAGGCCATTTTCCCTGTTCAGAGTTAATATTTTATACAATAGCTCTTCTGTTCCAATATCCTTGAGTACACCTTTATGTATCCTATTTTTACTGTTGGTAATAAAGGTTCTTACAATAATGCGTGTTACTGAAACATATTCTCTTCTTAATGGAGACCTTACCATAGTGTGTATTCACAATATTAGAAGGGCACATAGAATGAGGTCTAAAAGTAGGACAGGACTTTGCAGATATTGATTTAAATTATAAATGATCTATTTTTTTAAAGATATGCTTGGAAAGAAAGCATATCTTTAAAATAATGCTTGGAAAGAAAGAAAAATACTAACTTCAAATAGCCTACCCTTTGGAGTTAAAAAATTAAATCTGGAGTGAAAGTGAAAGGACATATGCTTGGAAAGAAAGCATATCTTTAAAATAATGCTTGGAAAGAAAGAAAAATATTAACTTCAAATAGCCTACCCTTTGGAGTTAAAAAATTAAATCTGGAGTGAAAGTGAAAGGACCCCTTATTTAGACTATAGAGACTTGAGTTATCAAAGGGAAAATACTTGAAAACCGGTGTTCCTATTCATAAATAAAGACCTGGGTGGGTTAGATCTACATGTCAGTGAATTAGGGCATTACTTTAGAAATAAAAGACACCGTTTGGGGCAGATCCGTGCTTCGATCTCTGCATTTTATTTATGTCAGGTGGATGCAGACCAGATGTGGATTAGTCTCTGCTGCTTCACTCAGCTTGTTGTTCTGTGTTTCTCTCTGTAGCCCTTTTGTCTTCCCCTCCAGAGAGCAGGACGGGGAGGTTGAGTACACAGAAGTAGAATGGAGAAGTCAACCTGTGAAGTGCTTGATGTACTAGATGCTGTTGTGTGAGGTCCCAGATCTAGTGTTGAAAGTGTTGCACCAGAGCTCCCGTCACCTGTCATTTGGAGAAGAGAACTTGGCAGTTTTGTAACAAGAGAAACTCATGTTCTCTTTTCAGTCTTCCTCCTGGACTGACCTGGAGAGATTAGCATGAGCCATGGAGAGTGTGGATTTGAAAATATTACAAAACAACTAATTTATCTTGATGTGTATATTTAAGGACGTTAGTGTAAAACATTTCAGAAGAAATTAATTGCATTCCTTATTCAGTCAACAAATATGAATTGAGCCCCTACTATGTTTGAGTTACAAGGCTTATGGAATGAACTTGTGTGATTTCTTTTTTCTAGAAAAACAAAGCTTACCTCTTTGGGTCATACATGATTGATTTTACACACTCTAAATGGAAATATATTTAAAATATAGTTCGTATTTTCAAGTTTCCTTACGTAGACTATATGGAATATAATTAGATCCTATCTTAATCACTACCTCCACAGCAGTACTGTCTGGCCAGTCTTTATGCTTGAGTAAAACAGACCTTTTCCATCTAATGAGCTATCTCTGATTACACAGCACATTTGCTGTGATCTCAGAAATCAGATAACCTTGATTATGAGAACTGTATTTAAAGTAAGAGTCAGCATGACTCGAGTGTATCTCTTAGAAAGTAAAGTAATTGAGTTTCAATGAATGAGTTTCACAACTGCTCTTTCAGCTTGGGGCCAAGGCCCTCAAGGATCCTGGTTAGGTTGAGAAGTCTGACCTCGAACTGTGTGATATATTTCTGTAGTTAAAGTGTAACACCTATGCAGTCTTTGAAACAAGTTATTAAAGAAATTAAATACACGTATTTTGCACTTATACATGTTAAAGTTTTCTACTTTATATATTGTTTTAGGACCTTTTTATATGGACTGCCTTTTCCCCCAAGGGAAAGTCTGGCATCATGACTTATTTCCAGAACTTTCTAAATCGTTCCTTACTGTCGCCACATTACCTTTATCATACATATTAAGGTGTCTTTATTATGTCCTTGGAAATTCAAATAACATGTTTTGATTCCTAGATCATTATGTTTATGAAAAATGTTTAACTACATAAGAAGACTAGCAAACGACTAAAATTCATGTAGAAAATTTTTCCTTTTTTTGTAGTACATCTTAAAAAGTGGGTTTTACACTTGGGTTTAGTGTTCTGCCTGGTTATTCTGGTCCTTTGGTTTTGGAGGTTCAAAGGAACCCATCCTTCTAGTGGTTTCACTGTCTCGATTCTGCTAGAAATTGTTAAGAAGCATGAGCTGCGGAGGTGATTCCCCTCAGACACTGCTGCTTCACCTAATGAAGGAGACTAAGTATAGCTCTGACACTGCTTGATGACAGTGGCTCCCAAATGGGTAGTCCAAAGGCTGTTATATGTCTGCTTTCTTTCTGGTGAGAACATCCAGAAAAATGCATCTTTTTTCACATTATGATGTTACATAGTTTCATAGTTTTATTTTATCATTTTTCAACTCTCTTAGTTTTTCATATATTAATTATTGTCAAAATGTACCGAGGGGAACCAAACCCTTAGCTAGAATTGGCTTTGTGACTTTGGATATAGATTGATATATGCTGATATGATACATATTGATATGTACATTGATATGCTGATATAGCAATATCAGATGAGAAAAGTTTGGAAATGGTAAACTTCAGGTACCTTTATAAGTGTGTGAATTCACCAAAGGAAATGGAATCAGTCATGGGGTGATGTCCCTCTTTCTTTTAGACACCAGGAATAGAGACAGTTGCAGCTGCAAGGGCACCTCCTCTACCTTCCCCCAGCCAGTCCACATAACCTAGAAACTGAATCCAGCAGTGTGTGCCTGGGCAGCTCCTCAAGTCCTCTGGCCTGTCTTCCAAGCCAGATTCCATGCTTAAACCCTATTATATAATTCTGGAGACATAACAGAGAGATGGTAGATACATTAGGAGAGAAAAAAAAATCAGTGCTTTAACAACCCAAGATGTGAGAATGTTTTGATGGTAGTTGGAAGACTTTGAAGAGGTTACCTGGTTACCCAAAGACTGTTTGATTGCAAAAGCCCTAAACTTACATGACTCATAACTAACCCCAGCCTCCACATGGTGCCTTCCATCTGCAAGATGGGGACTGTCATATGATTTGCCTTACAAGGTCGCTGTGAGATTCATCAGTGACTTGCACCTACACAGGTATGTATGCTGTGTTAACTATTTATTTATTATCTCCATCACCATGCAGCACTTTGGGGCAGTAACAGAACAGACATTTTATTTTTTGTTCCTTTGATAAACACTTGCTTCTAACCTTTTCCTAAATCTCACCTGAGTTACTGTGGAGACATTAAGTTACAAGGGTGGATAAGTTCCTTACGTGTGTGGGGGTGGGGACAGAGCCACCTAGGGAGCCCTGGTGTTAGAGTAAACAATACTGAAGCATCTCTCTTAAGACTGAGGAATAAACACGAGAAGGGGGAAATTGTAACAGCAAGACCTCCATATATGATCATATTTGATCCATTTCCCCTAGGGCTGGAGAAGGCTTCAGCCTTGGAGGAAGTTTGCAAGGCAAACCTACTGGCTGAATCCCCAGAAATAGGAGCACGCTTGTCTAGCAGAATATAAGATAAGCGTAAAAGCCAGCTTAGCATGCATTTCTCTGAGTTCCCTCTTTTCCCATGGTTATTTGATATTTTGATCCTTGTACAGGGCAGGATGACATTATTTACATAAAAGTAGAGCTGTCTTCCAGATAGCCTGGAGCTGCAAACTTGCTATGAGGCACATACTATCCAGACCCTGAGAAACCAAGGAACACATCAATAATGCTGTGCTGATTCCACCCCAAAGCAAATCAAAATCCTGCAGGACCCTAAGATAATGTCAAGGATGAGAACAGAAACCAGACAGAGCCGTGGTGTGAATTTGCACCTGGCCCCTTCCATGTCCCCGTCCCTCCTGCTTTTCTCTTCCCTCATTCCATCCCCTCAACCTCCTCCTTAAAAATCCCTTGATAAATCTGAGCCTTTGAAATGAGTTAGTTTACCATCTCTTTCAGGTTACTGTCCTGAGTAAACCTGTCTTCCCTTTTTACCAACATTTGACTTTCCAGTCTTTTGTTTCTGTTTGGCAGCAGGCAGCTGGACTTGGGTTCCTCACACTGGTAGGAAGCAAGGCTTGCTTCAGGGATGCTTCCTGCTGGCGCATAGGTGCTAACCAGCTGGTGCACAGCTGCTCCAAGACTGTGCCTACTGCCTCCTGACCTGTCACCATGTGCCCACATAATAAGGTCTGGTACCCCGAAATCTCGCGGATGGGGACTGAGCATTGTGCTGCCAGGAATAGAAGAGGCACTGCACCAGGAATCTTCAGGACTGGTTTCCAGCTCTCCTTCCGCCGTGGCTCAGCATGGGGCCTCTGCATGTTGCTTAGCTGCACCTGTAGCGGGGGATGACCCCTTTCAGCCCAACAATGACACCTACTGAGTGGCTTTCAATTATACTGGGGCTCATAATACTCCGCAGCATCCTCTCCCACAGAGAAGTGCTGGAACACTTACAAACGGTGACCTGTGGCTCTAAACCTGTAGCGGGGTATGACCCCTTCCAGCCCAACAATGACACCTACTGAGTGGCTTTCAATTATACTGGGGCTCATAGTACTCCGCAGCATCCTCTCCCACAGAGAAGTGCTGGAACACTTACAAACGGTGACCTGTGGCCCCCGGAAGGGCGTACAAACCTGTGTGTTGGAGATGGGGGGAGGGATCTTTCATTACTCAGTACCGCACTTGCCTGCTTTGCCTCCTGTCCCGCTTCCTCCCCACTTCTCTCCCAGGCCTCCCGGTGGCTGCGTCCCTGCAGACATCACTTCCCAAGAACGGTGGTGTGTCAGAGTTAAAAGGGTTTTTGACCTTCGCTGTAATTAAAAGCTGTCTAGCGAAGGCGCTGTAACTGACCAGGCAGCGACTACAGAATGAATTCTCCGAAGTGCACTTTGCAAAGTTTTTGTATGTAAGTCAACCCATGGAGGAGGGGGCAGCCCAGTAAGGGCAAAGGAAACAGAGGGCTTGCGGGGGGGGG
>NW_007733008.1:111015-113863 GCF_000696425.1 Galeopterus variegatus | reverse complement strand
ATCTTTGCCGAGATGGAGAGGGCGCGGGGGGCGTGCCGGGGGTGGCGGTGGGCAGCGTGCCCTCCTGCCTTGCCCAGGGCCACGGGGAGTGCGTCTGAGGGTCACCGCGATCGGAGGTGCCCCGAGGAAGCGTTCTGTGTGATCGGTGGAGAGAAGCGATTCCAGGACACGGTCTCGGGGTCGGGGTGTGAAGGGCGGGGAGCGGAGCAGAGCTGTGCAGAGCCAAGGCGAAGTTGTTTGTTTCGGCGACACTTCCTGCACCTGCGCTCCTGTCAATGATTTTGAAGTTATCTTTTCATCGAAGAGCAAAGAAAGAATGGTGGGAGAGGAAAAGACGTACGTGCCAAAGCAGCGAGCCTTGGGAAATACTAAGAAATGAAATACCATACATGATAGGGTGGTTGTATTTCGCAAACTCCACTTTTATTCTGATTTCAAAGCCTTGGCACAGTTTTTACTTAACTGCCATTAGATACATCTAGATGATAAAGGTAATTAACCGTTCTTTCACTTTTTTAAGCTAGAAATTTAAATGTAATTCCAGAGGATATCTTGGATTTTGTTAACATTGCTCATACAAGAAAGTCATAATTGTCGTGGTGTTCCTTGCCAAGTGAGCATTAATAAGCCCTGTACAGTGCTGTCGTGTTGCTAATTGGGAGGAGAAAAGTCTCTGAAACTTGGAAATAGGAGCACAAAGCAAAGACTAACTTATTCCTTGGGCATAAGAAGTGACTTGAAACGTGTAGTAATGCATGATATGTTAGGGAATCATGCGTTGGGCTCCCCAAGAACGGCAGTTCCTGGAAAGCAAGAGATGGGCGAACCCATTGTAGGAACCTAATCAATTTTAATTCAGTAATTTGTCTGCATTGAGCTACCACGCTACACGTTCACCAAGTAATGCAGTATTGAAACGCTTTAATTCCGTGCATCTTTGTGTTTCAAATCTCATGTCTATTTGTAGGCTGTATTAATGGGGTTCAAAACAAAATCCCAAACATCTGGATTCACCCATTTATGTTATAGTGAAGCAGGTTTGTGTCCTGCTGTTCCAGAAACCTGGGCTCCAAGTGGTTTCCCCAATTTATTAACTGTATGACCTTGGGCAAGTCACTTACCCTTTCCCAGCTTTGGTGTCCTAATTTGTAAAGCCTCAGTAATACTTCTCACCTTATAGAGATGTTTGGCAGCGTGAAATAATACTTAGGAACTTATTCTAGTGCCTGGAGCACTGTGTGCACTTTGTAAATGTCTCCTGTCTTCTATTTTCCTTTACTTTTAGGAATCCCCAACTGTGGCATGTTTCAATAGCTTTTATTTGTTTTTAATTTTAAAATTCCTTCTTCTATGCAATCTTACTTTCCATTCATGCATTCATCCTTCATTTATTAAAGAACCTCAGATGCTGCCCTATACGGGTGTTTAAAAATGAGGAGCTGACACTCGGGGGTGAGGGTAGGCCCTATTTCAGGTTTTTCCTGTTGTTAAGAATCCATTGTAAGGTCATGTGATGATGAACTGAATCTTCCGGTCTTCATATTTTCCTAGCATTGTTCTTAATGTAATGTTATTACATTGAAAAGAAATAACAGTAAGTTCTGTGAGGGTGCTTTTCTCTCCTATCTACCCTGTATCTCCATGTCCAACTCAGTTCCTGGCAGCGTATAAGGGCTTAATAAATATTTGTTGATTTGAAATACAGAGTGTAATGAAGTTATTCTGCAGGTCACATCCTTCTTTTTATATTCCTGATGAAAGGATCTTGGGATTCTAAATGATAGCTCCACTATACATTTGGGCTAATAGGGTTTATTAAAGAGGCGAAGCTCAGGTAGACTTTATTATCTATTGATTTTGTCCTCATGATGAAGCAGTCTTATAAAATGTATAAAGCCAAGTTGGAACAGTAGCTTCACCACTAGGGGCCTCCTCTGCATAGTGTATCATCCCACGCTGTCATTAATTACCATTATTCTGTCCTTTAGTAAAGGTAGCAAAGAAATTTAACTTCCTGGGTTCTTAACCTGGAATGCTTTATTAGAAAAAGACAACCTTGTGTGAAAAGGATTACCAAAGTCCGAAAAATAAATAAGAGAGGTCTTAAATGATGGATTCAGTACCATTTTTTAATAACTTTCGAGTTAAAAGTTTAAAGGAGATTTAAGAATTGACCTAAACTTTAAAACATTCAAATATGTGATTTTGATCTAATATTTTCAAGTTTTTCTGTTTTATTTTTTGGGGGGGGGTATGTCTTTGATAGAGCTTATTTTTATCTTTTAACGTGCTTTTATCTTTTAAAGTTGCTTATTTCCTAAATAGGTCTTTGTAACACTGACAACCATATGAGTTGTTTCTCAGGGAATTCTGTCTGACCAGTTTTTTTTGGTATGTCTTTGATAGAGCTTATTTTTATCTTTTAACGTGCTTTTATCTTTTAAAGTTGCTTATTTCCTCAATAGGTCTTTGTAACACTGACAACCATATGAGTTGTTTCTCAGGGAATTCTGTCTGACCAGTAGAAGCTCCTGATGTCTTTGCTTTTTTTGAAAGGGGGGCATATTAAATTCTACCTTTAAAAATATGTTTTATCACATTCTGAGATGCATCATTGAAAGGCACCTTTCTCAGTGTGAGTTTTTGAAAGACCTCTTATTTCTAAATCCTAGCTTGAATGAAGCCAGTCAGGCTTGAGAATATTTATTGAACAACTCAAAGGTTTTTATTTGTGTTTTTATCTGTCAGATATAATTTGCTATTTGGTAGAAAAAATTCTGACAGTGTATATAAATAAACTTTACTACTCAAAATACTGCCATATTGTTTGCAAATGAATAAGAGAACA
>NW_007733008.1:108703-110609 GCF_000696425.1 Galeopterus variegatus | reverse complement strand
TGCTATTTGGTAGAAAAAATTCTGACAGTGTATATAAATAAACTTTACTACTCAAAATACTGCCATATTGTTTGCAAATGAATAAGAGAACATATTTTCAGGTAATCCATGAAATTTAATTACGGTGACAAACTAAACACCTTTAATCTGTGAAATAAAATTAATAACAGTTAGAGAAGAGTTTAGCGCAATGTAGGCCCTAAATCTTACCAATACTTTTCTTACCTTATTTTGCAGAATTCTGAGTTCATAAAATTATCAGATACCCAATTCTGATTTTCCCATGGTGGGACTTTAAAACAGGGCAATCTGATATTCACTGTTTTTCTATCAAGCTTTGGGTCAGTACTCTTTAGGGAACAGAGTATAAAGAATAACTTTGCATGAAGGTTGTAGATAATTTTTATTTTTTGCTTCTGATTAAGCTAAATGTTTTGGGATTACTTTTAGGATTCTGTGCATATCAAAAAGTTGTTCAGATCCTGTTTACATGAACTAATGCGTCTGTAGAGCTGGAAGTGTTTTGCTCAAACCCCCAGCTAGTGACAGCCATCGTCTCCCTGCCACTCCTTCCTCTTCCCAGACTGAAGCCAAGTCTAAGCCAAAATGATAGGTATAAAGCTTTCGCAGAATGAGATACTTTAGGTTGGGCAAGAGCCCTGAGCTGACCAAGATTATGGATGCCTGAGGTGGGGGGAAATGAATGTCTTTATACCTGGGAGTCATTTTTAGGAAGCTGCACTTGGGAGGTATTGCCTGGATAGAAATGACAACTGTTAGAATTTTTGGTGAAATGGTTTGAAACTATCACTTAGCAAAGCATTGCTTTATGGCACAGATAACTTTTGTTATTTTTAGGCAATGCACAAAACATAACATTTGGATATCCTGGGGTCACATCTGAACTTTGTTTCTTTTTTGCATACAAAAGACATTTGAATTGATGGAGGAAAGGGGAAGCAGGAAACAGGGAGGAGGTAGATGTGAATTGTCTATTTATATCGAACACTAAGGCCAGCCTTATTTTTCCCTTTCCAAGGCAGATGGGCACACGTTGTGCAGCTTAATAATCGGAATTGTTCACGGGTGATTTTGCGGCATATTCATCTACTCTGTTCCTGAGGTTACTAACGTGGTGGTCTTTACCTTAGGTCCTGGGAACTCTCAAAAGTGAGTTTCTACTTTGGTCTCCCATTTGTTAGAAACTTGCTAAAGCCAATATATCAGTTAATATATGGAAACAGGACTGCTGCTAGCCCAGAGGTGCCTTTGTGCAGATGAGAACCAGGCACCCCTTGCTCTGTGGTGGACCGTCCCATGCAGGGTGACTAGCTTAGTAAACTGAGTGGACTGGACTTCAGCCCCACTCACCTCCTTGCTGGACACTCTTGTGTGGCATGATCTGCACAGTTCTGAGTGATGCTCTCGTCTGTAAAAGTGGCTGGAACAATGGCTGGCATATGTGTGTGTGTGTGGGGGGGTGTGTATATAAATAGATAACATATAACTGCTGGTTATTATTATTATTATTATTATTGATGGAGCTCCTTTCAGGATAGGTCTTTCTAGTAGTTACAATAATCTGGAACAGAGGATTAAAGTGGACTTAATGTTTATAATAATGTTTGCAAAGACAAGTAATTCATTTAGCTTTCTCGTTATACTTCAGTTACAATTCTTCTGTTCCCATGGTAAACATGGCTAAAACTTACAGAGCACTTCCTGTGTGGCAGGTGCTCTGCCAAACCTGCTGCATTTAATCAGTATAGCAACCTTAGGAAGTGTGCACAGCTATTAACTGCATTTTACAGATAAGAAAACCAAGGTTTAGGAGGCAAGTTACTTGCCCAAGGTCAGTTTATAAGTGGTGGAGCTGGGTCTTAGTCCACAACCTCTTTGCTGTCTT
>NW_007733008.1:107943-108610 GCF_000696425.1 Galeopterus variegatus | reverse complement strand
GCCCAAGGTCAGTTTATAAGTGGTGGAGCTGGGTCTTAGTCCACAACCTCTTTGCTGTCTTTTCCAGCATACATTTGAATTGACTTGACAGCCTGGAAAATGTCTTAGAAGTTTGAGGGCTAACAAAACATGGAAACATCGATTTTCCTTAGATTATTGTATTTGTATCCATTTCTGAGCATGATGGAGCGAGATAACAAGTGAATTTTTATCAGCCTATCTGCTTCAGCACTTTTTATTTATAGGTTGGTATATGTAGCTTTTTCTAGTAGCTCAAAATGCAATGTAGAGAAACATCTCTGTATAACATTAACTTCTTATTAAGGCACTTTGCAGGCATGTTTTAAGCAGAAAGTATGAATAAAATCGAGTGTGGGTTGCAGAATATTAAGGTGTGAAGGCTGGAGTCAACCATTCATGCATTCATTTAGCAAACATTTCTTATGCATCTGTGATATGAAGGCACTCTGCTAGACACCACAGGGAACACAGAGATGGGGAGAACAGCGCAGGAAAGAGGAAAGTGTTCCAGCCTTCAGAGTTGGGCAGTCCTGGGGTTGGAATCCCAGCTGTACCACTTATTGGCTGGGGAGGGGGGTGGGGCTGGTCCCATTGAACATCTTTGAGGCTTAGTTTCCTCTTGTGCATAATGCAATAATAACATCTT
>NW_007733008.1:104112-106988 GCF_000696425.1 Galeopterus variegatus | reverse complement strand
TGCATTGCCTGTTACACACTCTGCTCCTGGTTTCCTACTGCAGGGTTTTTCCAAAGGCGGCGCATCATCTGTCAGCAAGTAGCTTAGTCAAAGTTATTAGTTGTCTGCCAGTTCCCGCTTGAGATCTTCAAGGGGTAACTGGTGTGGTGTCACAGGAGAAATGAGCTTTTTCTTTTTTTTCCCTCCCAGTTGGGGATTTTGGTTAAATACATCCAGGTCTGTTTCACTGTGAGGCAGGGAGCCAGATCCATGGGGCCTCGTGTAGCATCCTGCTGGCAGTTCTGCATGGCAGGCTGGGATGTTAGATCAGGGAGGGGTTTTAGAGAGATGTTCCTAGTGGTTTTTATCATAATGAGCTGCCTTGTTTGGTGTCCAGGACAGATGCTGTGTGTGGTAGGGAGGGAATGTGGGTTTTACAAAATCATTACAGTTCAGGAACACCTACCTCTGCCAGGGAGCAGGAGGAATTGACTCATTATTTATTACATGATGGCACATAGGCATAAACCAGCCCTTCTGTGAATAAGCAAACAGTACCCACCCAGGTGCAAGAGAAGCTTGATTCAGGGATTTAAAAAAAATGCCCCAAATTTAGAAACAGTATCAAATTGAAGAAGAGTTTGTTTAAAGCAAGTTACTGTAAGTTTCAAAAGCCCATTTTATAGAATTAATAGAGTGTATTAAAATGAAATGAACAAGCAAACTTTAGAGAAAAACAACAGAAGGGTAGCTTTGTTGGAAGAGGAATAGTCCTAGGCATGAAATCCAAGTTAGTTCTTATGGCTCTTGGGGAGATTAGGGTAATGAATGTACTCAGAGCCTTCTGATAAGTGAGAAAATATGGGAACTGATGACCTGGAGGAGAAAGTGGCACCCTTGGTGAATGGGCTTGGGAACCCATTCACAAAGGGCTAGAACCCCACTCTGTCTTAACTGTGATCGTGGGCAAATCACCTAGTTCATTAGATCCCAGTTTCTCATCTCTAAAATGGGGATAGTCAGGCTTATCTTATTGGGTGGCTTGCTGATTAATTGATAAAATGCCAGTAAACTGGCACATGGTAAGTACTTAATGCCTGTCAGCAGATATTGTTAGGAAAAGGGACAGGAAGAAAGCATGGAGGAGAAAATAAGTATCACGGAGCAATTGGAAGACTAGGAGGAGCAATATTTGCCTGGACCTTGACTCTCCTAATTCTGCTCTTGGATAGTTTTTGTAATGTCTTAAGTTCTAGATTATTATAATCAAATATGTCTTGAATACCCACAGCACACATGTCACTGTGCTTGAGTATGGAAACAAATCCCAGAAAGCCACCTTTGGTGTCCTTATGTAGCTTAGCAAACAGAATACAGCAACACATCAAAAAATTATACACCACGATTAAGTGGGACTCATCCCACAGATGAATTTAACATATGCAAGTCAATAAATGTGACACACCACATCAACAAAACCAAGGACAAAAGCCATATGATTATCTCAATAGATTCAGAAAAGGTATTTGACAAAATTCAACATCCCTTCATGATAAAGACTCTCACGTTTAATCCATATCTTCCTAAGTATCTCAACACAATAAAAGCCATATATGACAAATCCACTGCCAAGATCATCCTGAATGGGGAAAAGTTGAAAGCTTAAAATTTTAGACTGAGGGGAGTAAGACAGTGACTAGGACTTGCTGTTAAACAATGAATTCCTAATGTCCCTTGACTGCTTTAATTAGCTGTCCAAAAGATAGTAGCTCTTCTTTTATTTCCCATCTACTCTGTATAGAAGTGGATAGGAAATACATCCTTCTTCTTGGGCCTCCATAGACATAAGTAACTCAAAATACACAGGGTACCTTTGCATATCTTATGTGCTTAGAAATAACATTTCTTTGAATACATTTGTGGCTACATAATGGGGAACCAAGGGAGGAGACTTGTGTTTTGGGGGATATTTTTTGGATGTACCTGTGACCTCCAAGCTCTTACTTCTGTCTGAAGCATACTGTCTGGTGGGGACCCCTTTTACCCTTTCACTAAGCTCATGGCCCATAGATTTCTGGGCCTAAATAAATAATAGGAGAGAGATGAGTTTGAGGAGGGTTTTTTTTTTTTTTTGGTATTTCTCCTCCAGATGGAGGTGTAGACAAGTTACAACAGAAGGAGACTAGATTGGTAGAGAAAGGATTCTAGAGCTGACTCATTCTGTGGCCGTGAACAAGTTCTTAATCTGTAAAGAAGGAATTTAATCATTGTAAGGCAGGGGCTATTCAAATGCGAAGCAATGAAATTTGTGGACTGTGAATGGATTCATCAGTCCAAATGGTGGCCAAGGACAAAATCTGAGCAGAAAACTAGTACCTCTGTTGGATCAAGTAAGCTGGTTTAACATTGGGTTTTGGGTTGTTTCAAAAATATTTTTCTTTGTAGAGAGCATATTATTCACTGAGGCAATTAAAAATCTGGAGGGTTTTTCCTATTAATATCCTTGGGTATACAGGGGAATTTATCCAGCATCACTGAAATTAGCTTTTTACTTTCCTCCAAGATTGAGTCTAGACTGGTGCCTGGGCCATCCTGAGTGTGAGTGACAGACGCCACAGAGAATTCCACCTCCTTGACGCTTTGGGCAGAGCCCGTGTCCTCGTGTGCAGTGCTGGCATGGACATGACGTTGGGGAAGATGCAGGAATGTGGGCCTTTTCTTTTCTCTGCCACTCAGGACAGTGACCTCCTGAACCAACTGTAGAAATTATTTGCTCACAGAGTTCCAGGACTGTGATTTTTATTTTTCCCCCATCCTCTGAAGATGGTGAGTTTTATTGGTGGCCACTGGGTAACCTGTGAGTGTTTGTACTTTTCACTGGGGGGAGAGGCGACATG
>NW_007733008.1:102014-103190 GCF_000696425.1 Galeopterus variegatus | reverse complement strand
CACGTGGCAGGCACCAGCTCCTTTAAACTCTTTTCCCTAGTCTCCAGAAGTGACTGTTGGGACAGATGACATGCTGGTGTGAAATGGCCAGGTATTTTTGCTGCTCTTCCCTACTTATGAACAAAGGTGAGAGAACGAATAGAGAAGCTTTGAGCAAAGCTGAATTTATTTAATCTGTATGAACTAGACATCTTTGAAATGGCAAAATTATGCATTTGAAAGAGATCCTTCATTCCGGCAAGACTTGTAGACTTCATTTAATAGTCTTGTCAATAACTTGTTAGAGTTAGAAATAATGAGAGGACCATTCCTTAGCAAGAATATATTAACAGAAATAATAACATCTCTGAGATTGTTTGGTCTAATGTCAGTATTTTGCAGAAATAATAGCATGTTCGAGATGATCTGGACAATCCCCACATTTTGTAGATGAGCAGAAGGAGGCCCAAAGGGGCAAAGAGACATGTCTAAGATGACCCAGCTACTTAGTGGAATGACACTGTTAGGAATGGAACACAGGTATCCTGTTTCCACCATGCTGCTCCTGATGGGCCAGGCAATGTCATTTAGAACTATGGCCAACAGGCAGGTGATTTTAGGTGCCCCTACGATGATGCCACCTACAGAGTTGCCTGCTCTCATGTTGTGCAGAATCTAGTTATGGACTCCTTCTGTGTGCCTGGCCTTGTGCTTAGTGCTGGAGATAAATAGATGAGCAGACAGGAGATTCTGATCACAGGAGCTCACAGGAGAGTGAAATACAAAGAAGGGAACATGTTATCATTCTAGGGATTAATGACACGTGGAATCTCTTCCCAGGGGATGGCAAACTCTCAGTGCCTACTTCAAGGCCATGGGAATTAGTTTTTATTTCCTGTTGATTTTATAACATCAGAAATGGAAATGATGTAAAAAGGTTCATGAATCAAATTGACTTTAAATGGTCTCAGCTTCGTCTGTACACATCCGGTTAGTGGATTAAAATTTGAAATCCTTTGTTCTCTGCACTTGAAATCTGTGATCTTTCCACAAACACTTGGTAAGAATAGTTCTGAGGAGTTTGTTTAGAGACACAAGTCAACAATAGGATTGCATGTACCCAAAGAGAGATAAGATGTGGATATGCATATCATTGTAGCTAAGTTGGGGGTTGAATAATAGGTTTTTCAATTAAGA
>NW_007733008.1:92932-101940 GCF_000696425.1 Galeopterus variegatus | reverse complement strand
CTCTTCCCAGGGGATGGCAAACTCTCAGTGCCTACTTCAAGGCCATGGGAATTAGTTTTTATTTCCTGTTGATTTTATAACATCAGAAATGGAAATGATGTAAAAAGGTTCATGAATCAAATTGACTTTAAATGGTCTCAGCTTCGTCTGTACACATCCGGTTAGTGGATTAAAATTTGAAATCCTTTGTTCTCTGCACTTGAAATCTGTGATCTTTCCACAAACACTTGGTAAGAATAGTTCTGAGGAGTTTGTTTAGAGACACAAGTCAACAATAGGATTGCATGTACCCAAAGAGAGATAAGATGTGGATATGCATATCATTGTAGCTAAGTTGGGGGTTGAATAATAGGTTTTTCAATTAAGATAAGGCTCATTTTTCTCCTGGTAATGCAAAAATGGCAGATGGTTCAAAAGAAACCTACTACATGCTAAACACTATTTGAAGCACTTTATTTGTAGAATTAATTTTTTTAACACTTACATAATTGCATGAGGAACTGAGGTTCATTTAGATGAAATACTTTGGCTGGTTCAGATGCCTACGACAGGCAGAACCAGCTTTTGAACATACATCTGTTTACCTCTAAAGCTCCTATTCCCAAGACTGCCATGGTAGCTCCATAGGTACCAAGTATAACACATTATATGGTGGTGGATATTGTAGTTGCTTTTATATCATACTTGGACCAAACTGTAGACTCCTGGAGCATAGGGGCTATAGTTTACACAAGTTTTTGATGCCTTCCAAAGAATATAGCAAGGATAGCATAGTATCTAGGCACAGCAGGTTCTTGATAAATATGTATGGATTGAACAAATGTAGAAATTTAATAGTCAACAGGAGTAGTAAGAAATTCATGAATGGAAAAATTGCATTCTGGGATCCCCGTATTTGAGCATAAAGCTAACCTTGGAGAAACCAAACAGAAAACCCACGCTTAGAAGTCTCTTTTACTATAATTTGCAGTTCATAAGCATGCCTGTTTTTAACTATATCCCTACGTACTGTGTGCTTTCTTAAAAGCTACCTGTAAACAAATTATGTATTCATAATCTTGTGGCAGGCTGGCTTGAGCCAGGAAGGCTTTCAACACATTAAGTGTTCTTGAAGGTAATAAAAAGAGGGACTAATTACCTAACTGAAATAATTATAAGAGAGGTTTTGGACATCTTGACCCTCTGGAATTTGACATCAGCAAAAGTGGTTAAGAAAAGACAGCTTTGAGAAACAGCCAGGACAATCTATTTGAACCAAGTGATTTTATTAAATCTATGGCGTAAGTATATCTAGTCTGCTGGGCAGGAGGATGGGACTAAATAATGCATTGAGTTTCTGTGGTTGAAGTGGTAATTTTAGAGTACATGCCTGGTGCTCACAGTTGGAGTCTGTGAGATTTTACATTTAATGATTATACCTTTCCCATAGCCATCTGTCTCTCTCTCTAATAAGCAATACTCCTTATCAGGCCTGATTTGTGTACATTGACTGCACCATTATGCTTGTTAAATATTAAAGCGTTTTTTTCCCCTCATGTGAAGTCTAATTAGGCAAAGTGTTCAGTGCAAGGCTGGCATTATCATTCAGAATAATAGCCTGGTCATTATGTGTGACATACCTCAGCTTCCTGGATCATTTGTCTTTTTTTTTTTTTTTTTTTTTTTCCCACAGATCACCAGTGTATCAGATATATTGCATAAAAGTTAGACGAAGGATTTAGTACAGTTGGGCCAGTAAGAGGGATCATGCTACAAAGATTATGAAGCCTTTTAAAAATATGTGGAGAAATTTCTATCTGTCGTTTACATTTTTCATGAATGAGACTTCTGAAAAGATATACACATTTGTTACTTGATGACCTAAATTTTATTAAATTAAGGTATCTGAAAATAGCTTTAAAGAATAAAAATGCAAATTGCATTGATATTTGGAATAGAAAACCAATCACTAAGTAGTTATATTTTATACGTGCTGCAGATAAAAAGAATATTTTTAGATATCAAACCACTATCACCTGAAAGTCCATGTGGTGGTCTGTCACTTTTTCAACTTGTCTGTTATATGGAGTCTAATTCAAAAATTTATTTGCATCACTGATTTAGTAGCAAGCATTTTATCAATACAGGACCAAAAATAAGATTATGAATCACTCTAGTATCTTTGGTAAATAATCTGATATCATTTTGAGATAATCACATATGAATGTTGTCCTTTTTTTGAAGTGTTCACAGTAAATTTCTGAAAAAATGTGTGGTTTGCTGTGAGCACATACGTACACACAGGTGCACACATATACATACACATGTAATCTGGGGTTGATTGGCATGAACCAGGTTAGGAATAAGCCCAGTTTATTGCTGATGATTCTCCGGGAGAAAAGCTTTTATTGCTGATTATTCTCCTGGAGAAAAGCATTACATTTCATGTAATGATGACTATCAGACTAATAAGTTTCTTCCTTTCACTGGTCCCAGCAGCTCATGTTGGGGGTTTTTGAAAGAGACTGTATCCCTTCACAATTGCAAATAGCAACAGGGTTGCTTTCCAATTAGGCATTATGGAAGTCAGTGTGTATGTCAGCTGGAAGTGAGAATTTATTTTGAGTTGTTTTTGAATGTGGTCAAATCAAAGTGAGATTTGGCTGTGAATTAAAATAGGAGTAAGAAGATCAGAGAATAGAAGGGAATTTATAGGTCATCTAGTGCAATGTTTCTGCTTCACAAAAGGGAAGCTAAAGCTCAGAGGGGCCAAGTTCGCATGGGAGCCCTGTGCACTCCTCTGCACTTTCTCTACAGTGCAAGGGAGACCCTTGGCAGGTGATGACGTTTAGACCATTTCCCATGGCCCAGCCTGTTCACAGGTAGAGTGAATCTTAGCCTGGGTAGGTTAGAAAGGTTTTGAAGGAAAGATTGCCTTATGGCCAGCTGAGGACAGGGTTAGTATCACCTCAATCTATCGGGGGTTACAAAAAATTAACATTGTATGTTTGTTAATGGCCATATTGCTAGAAAGTGAGAATTCAAGGATGAAAAACCCACTGCAGCCTTTGAGAATCTCAAGAGTTCAATAGGGAGCGATACCAAGCAGCAGATAGCTGTCATGGGGTTATCCAAGGGAGAGTTGGCTGCAGACCCAGGTCAGCTGGAGAGTTGGGAGCCTTGAAGCCTGGAGCCTTGCTTTTTGAAGACTGTAAGGACAGTTTTCAGGCCCTGAGTAGGTCATCTACCCAAGATGCCCAAGGTTGAAGGGGACCCACAAGGCACATGGGTCAATTTACCTTGACAAATAGCTGTCATGGGAACTTGAAACCTCAGTTCATATGGCATGGTGGTTAAGTATACAGGGTCTGAAGTCTAACCTATCTGGTTTACCCCAGCCGCTATTTACTAGCTATGGAAATTAGACAAGTTTCTTTACCATCTGAGCCTCAGTTGTTTTGTCTGTAAAGTGGGAATAGTAGCAAACATTTATATTGTGCTCACTGTGTGTCAGGTGCTGTCTTAGTGCTTTAGGAATATTAACTCACTTAATTCTCACAACAACCCTAGGCGGTAGGTACTACCATTATCGCCTCTTTACACTGAGGAAACTGAGGCCCAGAGAGTTTTAATATCTTGCTCAAGATTACACAGCTACTAAGGGTTGAGCCAAGGTGTGAATCATGGCAGTCTGTTGCTCTTTATCACTTTTCTGTTATTGTGGGGATCGAATGCTAAGCACACAAGAAGTATCAGCTCTCATCATTATTAATTTTAATAAAGCTAACATTGCCTTAACAAAAGCAACAATAAAATCCATATGATCGGCACTTTGTTTTCTCATAGACAAGCGCCATAAGACGGCAGATCATAATCAGAAAGTTGCTTTGACAATTACAAAAGTAATGCAGAAAGAATTCAGAAGACGTTATAAAATGTCCCGGTAGCTCATATAGTCTTGGCATAGCCACGGTAGAGTCCACCAGCAGGGTCAGCTCTCTTGAGTCTTTTGGCTAAGACGCCTTTTCAGCTCTGAAGGCTTGCACACATTTCCTAGTACAGGTAGCTCCGAGGTCCCAATGATCAATTCTGCAATGTCATCATCTAATCTGTCCATGCAGATGATTAAGTAGATTAGATGTGTTAAGGGCATAGTCTGTGCCACACAACTCATCACCACCACAGACGTCCCTAGGAACAAAACCACCCGGATCCTTTGAAGAAGTCCTTCGACCTACTTCTAAAACTCAGTTTTTGACTAGCTCTTTCGTTTCGTTGAGATCACAGCCTAATTCTCAGAGTGCAATCAAATTTCCAAATTGTTTTGCTGTGGAGTATAGATATTGTCTTGTGTCTGTTCTTTTGTTTGTTTTTAAATTCATATATTATGAACACATATATGTATATGTAACATATGTACACATTTTAACTTAAAATAGTAAAATGAGTAACTGCCCACAAGCATCTAGAATATTCCTTTTGAAGTCCCCTGCGTGTGCTTCCTGGTCATATTTCCTTCCTTCCTCCCACTCCCCCACCCCAGGTGTAACTGTCTTCCAAATAACGTTAACCATTTCCTTGCTTTCCTTTAGAGTTTTATCGCAAGAGTGAATCCCCAAATAATTTATTGTTTTTTTGACAGGCTGTTGAATTGGAAAATTTGACTAATACCTCCAGATACACTAGATAGCAATTACTAAAATAAGTTGTGAGAAAGACCAAAATGGCAATTTTCGAAGGAAATACCTGAACACCAGGTTCACAGCTCTTGAAAATCCTCCTCACCTTGAGAGTATAAAGAGCATAGATACAGGATTTGTAAGAATTATTGGAAGAAGGCTCTGCTTTGAGTCTATCATCTTCCTCTCTCCTGGAGGAAGGGTGGTGTGGGATACATCTGGACCGTAGGCTCTTTGTCCCCTGAGGCTGGAGGCTCAGTGGGCTGGTGACTGACTCTGGTGAGATGTTTTGATGGCAGAGTGAGGGAGAGCTGCTCAGATAGGGCTTCCTCCTGCCAAGTTTGTTGTACAGCTTTGTGCGTGGCATTGGTGTGTGCCTCCACATGTGGGCCAGATGTGGTCCATGCAGGGATGGAGAGGCAGACTGGAACTGTTTGACATGTGCTTAGGAGTCACAGCTGGCTGGGAGCTTGGGGAGCGAATTTCAGGGCCTGGGGGAGTCAGCAGGCAGTACAAACAGAGGACTTAAATGCATCACCCATATCACAGGGATTTTGAACAGAGGGCGCTTAGCAGGGGAGCCCATGAAAAACCCACAAAAGTACCCGTGAGAATCTTGCTTTAAGTATCTGCTGGTCCAGAGAAGGTGAAGTCATTTGTGCTAGTGAGGATTAAGTTTGCCTGCATTTAAATAAAAGAATAATGGTAACACAAACTAGCAGTTTATTTCACTTTTATGTAGAATAAGTCAGGAAGTAGGCAGTTCAGGGAAGGGATGGTGGGTCCACACAGTTATCAGGAACAAGCCTCCTCTTTGCTGCTTGCATATCCCATCAATGTGGTCCTCATACTCATGGTCAGAGGAAGCTGCTAGAGCTCCAGCCATCACATCATGTTCCAGGCACAAGAGGAAAGGAAGGGCAGAGGAAGTTAATTGCCCCCTCCCTTTTAGGAACACTTTTGGGATATCCCACCCACGATTTTTGCTTGTATCTCATTAGCCAGAGTTTAGTCATAAGGTCACGTCTAGCTCCTAAAGAGGCTAGGATACATAAACTTGTCATTGAGTAACAATGGGTCCAGCTTAAAATTGGGATTCTTTTTGTAAAGAGGAAGGGGACAATGGATATTGGGAGGCAGCCAACAGTCTCTGCCATTACATGTTCATGGCAGTAGCGGCCAAGTGATCTTTCCTTTTCCATATGTTCCAAACCCAGAGGGGAGAGTGACAGCAGCTAGGAAGTGGGAGAGGACTTTTTTTTTTTTTTTTATTCTAATGACTTTTTCAGCCTCAAACACATGAAATAAAATCATATGGGAAGTGATATTTTGACATTAGAATTTCAGGAGAAGACATAGTCACCAATTTAGTCAACACAATGATTTCTAGTGAGAGATTATCCTATAGAAATGTTTTCCGTAAAGAGCCAGATAGTAAATATTTTAGGTTTTGCAGGCCATAAGGTGTGTGTCGCAACTACTGAAGGCTGTTTTCATAGTGAAAAATCGGCTGTAGACCTGCATAAATGAATGAGTGTAGCTGTATTCTAATAAAACTTTATTTATAAAACAAATGGGCTATAGTTTTCTGATCCCTGATGTGGGAATTTGAATTCTTCTCCATGTTTGGATGAATCAAAGCAAGCGAGAGAAAGGAAAAGACAACTCTTGAGCCTATTGTGATTGTGCTATTTCCACAAGTTTTGAAGTATTTTTATTTTGCCTTTAAGATGTTTTCTTGTGTTACATTGTTATTTTTACATGCATTTTGGGTGTGAAATACCCATTATCCCCCCAAATGTCAAAAATTGATAAAGCAAATAGTACAAAAAGAAGAAAAAATATTAGTTCAATAAAACTTTATTACATTACATTTTATGCACTTTGTATTTTTTCTATACTATGTACTTATTTACTTTCAGGTTGTTTAAAGCTATTGAACTTGTTTTCATTGTCAGTTCCACCTGTGAAGATTGTTTAGAGTCTTCCATTGAGATGGAATGTATTATAATTTTTTCTACATTGAAATTATGAAAACTATTTTTTTGTTGAACACTTTTTCATGTACATTGTTAAGTGAGGGTCAGATCTTCTGTATTCATTTTTTAATATCTAAACTTTCATTTGGTTCTTTTTCAAGTCTGTCTGATAATTTTTGAAAATTTCTTTGTCTTTTGTCATACTCTATGTCTTTAAAAGATTAAACATGTTTATATTCTTTATTTGATAATTTTGATATCCACACTTTTTGTGAATGTGATTTTGCAGCTTGTTTTTTTCTGTGTTTCTCGCTTGTGGCAGCTTTTCCCCCCAAAAGATTTATGATCTTTTGATTTGACCTCATGGTCATCGGAATGTTATGTGTGTCAATTTTTTGAGGCCCGTATTTAAAATGTGTTTGTTGAGAGAGGACTTACATTTATTTATTGGAGGTATCTGGGAGTATTACCATTCCAGGGTCTTTCAAGATGAAATCTTTGACATAGAAATTTGGGGGCCACACAGGGTCAATTTCAGCCCACACCTGTGTGAAGGAGTCCTTGCAGAGCCCTTTTTCCATTTTTAGCCAGACAAGGCTGAGATAGGCAAGTGTCTCCACTTTCTTTTTGGGGGTCATATTTTTCTATTTTACTTCCTAAGCTGTTGCATTTTGGGAGCTCTATGCAGGGGACGATACCATGTGGCAACCTCTGGCCCCTCTATATGCCCTAACAATTATCTCTTGTCCCCTTTCTGTGGCCCACTAAAATTGATTTCCAGGCCAGCATATTGACACATGCCTCAACGGCAAACCTGATCTTTCTTACCTCTTTGGGTCCATGCTTTCCTGTCCTTTCAGGACTTTGAATATTTTTCTATTTTACTTCCTAAGCTGTTGCATTTTGGGAGCTCTATGCAGGGGATGATACCATGTGGCAACCTCTGGCCCCTCTATATGCCCTAACAATTATCTCTTGTCCCCTTTCTGTGGCCCACTAAAATTGGTTTCCAGGCCAGCATATTGACACATGCCTCAAGGGCAAACCTGATCTTTCTTACCTCTTTGGGTCCATGCTTTCCTGTCCTTTCAGGACTTTGAAGATTTTCCTTATTTTTCTGTCATCTTAACTATGCATTCAGATTTGTTTGTTTTGTTTTTTGGCATCTGGCCAATACAGGGATCTGAACCCTTGACCTTGGTGTTACAACACCATGCTCTAACCAACTGAGTGGTCAGTCCCAGACATGTTTGTACGTACATATACAAGTATATATACACATATGGATGCACACACCCCCACATATATATACACATACACACACAAATATGTGTGTATTTTTTTTTAAGTTTAGAAGATTTAGGTATTTTGTACAGATTCTACTCTGCCATATCACTGGCAATGGAAGTCAGTGTTTTCTTCTTCCTCAAATATTTTTGTGACCTCTCATTCAGCCAAGAGTAAACACTAATAGTGGAAGGGAGTAATGCTTCCTAATTCTTCTCTCTTGTGTTAAAAGAAAAACTTTAGACAGATTAAATTTAGCACAGTTTATTTGAGCCAAGAATGATTCCTGAATCAGGCAGCACCCTGAACCAGGAGAGGTTCGGAGAGCTCCAGCCCACAATGTGGACAGTGTTTATAGACAGGAAAAAGAAGTGGCCAGAAGAACCAGCTTGATTGGTTACAGCTGGACACTTGCCTTATTTGGGCATGGTGTGAAGAGGCATTTGCCTTATATGGACACAGTCTGATCAGTTGGCAGACTGTGATTGGCTGAAGCTTGGATGCTGTGATTGGCTGAGACTTAGCCATTTGTTACAAGAATATACTCTTTTTTTAAAAAAATTAGTCCCATTTTATTAACATACTTTTTATACAAATGACATGACAACGTGTTGATAAGGAGTCTTCTGTGAATGGGAATACCAAGAGACATCCCTGTACATAAGTGTCTTACATTAAAGGTATGAAAAAATTTAAAAATTTATAAGAATACCCAAAACCCACTAACTTGTTCAAAACTAATGAGGGATTTTCTGTAGATTCCCATAGAAATGAGTTAGAAAGATGGCACAGAATTATTTATTTATTTATTTATATTTTTTTAATTTTTAAAATTTTTACTTATTTATTTTTTAAAACTTTACTAATTTTTATTTTTTATTTTTGGCCACAAAACAAGTCTCGATACATTTTTAAAAGATTAAAATCATAGAAAATATGTTCTCTGATCACAATAGCAAAAGGAAATTTAGAAAATTCACAAATGTGTGGAAATTAAACAATACTCTCCTAAATGAACAATGGGTAAAAAGAAAAATCACAGGGAAATTAGAGACAACTTTGAGATAAAAATCAAAGCACAACA
>NW_007733008.1:90283-92391 GCF_000696425.1 Galeopterus variegatus | reverse complement strand
TCAGCATGGGGCTCTCCTCTATGGAGAAGGACATGGACCTCCACACACAGTGTGTTGTGCATTGCCTCTGTTACCCTCTGATTAAAATTCTGTCTTAGGAATTGTGGAGGAGGTCAGCGATAATCTGTACTGGCATAAAACTTCATGTGTCACGCAGCTGCTGGCTCCTAACTCAGAAAGTTTGAGACAATGGAGTTTGATTTGGCAATGACCCTGGACAGGGAATTGATTTTTTCTCACTAATGGAAAGTATTGGTTTTTGAAGTGGGGAGTAATGGAATCTCTCTTACACTTAAGTAGAATTTCACAGGAACGACTGGTAGAGCGTGGACCTTGGATGCTATCTTGTGATGGTAACATACCAAAAGAAGCACGTTCCAGACGGAAGGGAGGGATTTACAACATTGTGTAGAGTATATGGATAGGATTTTATTTTTATTTAACTCAAATTTACTGGATACTTTCCATATAAAGCACTGCTGTGCAAAACAAAAGAAATAGGAAACGATGCATTTTGTTATGTTGGTAGACTGTCCTCCTCACTTCTGTCCAAAAGTTCTACTCTTTATCAAATTAGTTATTAATCCTCAGAAATCCTGTTTTCAGCACTTTGCCATTCCCCAACACATCAGTATAAATGGGTGGCTAAGTATTATAGTCATTTGAAAGTACAGGTACTCTATTTTTTAGTTATTTATATTTTACTCTCTTTATATTCCAAAATGAATTTGAGCTATGTACATATTTTACTTTTAGGAAGAATAAATCAACAATGACAAATCCAATATCGAAATTACAAAATAGATAAATTAGGAAATTATTCACATTCTAAAAAAAACAAAACGAAACCTCCCTTCACAGTATGCAGTAATGCAAGGTAATACAGTTAGCAATTCCTACAGCAAGATAATGAATGGATTTGAAATGATGTAATTTATAAAGATCCACTTATGTAACTTTTTTGCAACTTGATTTATTGCCAAAAGTTCAATGTCTGTGAATTCTTCTCACTTCTATGTATATATGATAAACCCGTGAACCCTGATGCTATTTTACTTGTTTATTCTTTTAACATGCATTAATTGAGTCACTGCTATGTGTCAAGCACTGTGCAGGTGCTGTGAAACATGAAGACACAGCTGCTTTTTATTCTAATTGCAGGATTGAGGAAGACAATATCAAAGGAAAGGTCAGCTACTGGTGAGCCAGAATTTGTTTGCATGTTCTTTTTCTCAAGAGATAGTCCTTGAACACAGCAACCGATTCCGGTACATGCTTTATGGCAGCTGATAAATAAAGTTAACCACAGTAGACATTTATTGATTTTAAATTGATGTATCTTGTTGTAGAAATACTGTTAAAAACTCTTTAACTTGAGTATATCAGGACATTAAAAATAGTGTTTTCAAGTGCAGATTTTTCTTATTTGTTGATAACCGTCAAAGACAACGGGAGGAATACAATTAACCATTATGCTAGTTTTATTTGAAAACATGCCATTTTTAGCAGACTAATTTCTCAAAAAAGGTGAGATCTGATTAAAACTAAATTGATTCAGATTGCATTCGTTTACATTACCTACTTAACTTGGAAGATTTAGAATTGATTATAAGAGAGTGTTTGGCAAATGACATATTTTTAGAAATTGTCTTGCTATCTGTATGCTATCAACACATTATGGAGACCAAAACTTTAATGCCACACATAATTGAAATGCCAAAGATAGAGGTGCTGCATGGCCTGACAACTTGTTTATTATTTGATTCAACCTTTTAATTTATTTTCTAAATTATTAACCATGGCAACAGTTTGAAAGAGTTCTTAATAAAAAATCATAGAGGCTGATGACAAGTGAATATCTGCTGTTTGTTGATCAAGAATTAAATCCTACACAGGAGCTTTTTGTATTATTACTATTGTGATAAAATATACATAACATGAAACTTGTCGCATTAACCATTTTAAGAGTGACGTTCAGTAGCATTAAGTTCATGCACATCGTTGTGTGTCCATCACCATCGTCCATCCACAGGACTTTTTCAGGAGCTTATTCCTTATTGCTCATTATTTTGAGGCACCATGCTCTAGCTGGCCTGATGAAATTTTCT
>NW_007733008.1:85580-89376 GCF_000696425.1 Galeopterus variegatus | reverse complement strand
TCCTTCTTTTGGGTTCACCTTATACATTTTGCTTTGTCGTTCATCCTTGAGTGCATTTTTTTAAAAAAATCCATTCAGAATAGCGGCCCACTTCAACATTGTAATTCCAACCTCAGCATGTACACGATGCAGGTTTAACAAGGCAGAACATTTATAGGCATCTAGCACAAACAGTTTCTCTATTAGCAACGTGACTGGAAGTCCTCCACTGTTCTATTAGTCACTGTCCTTTCAACCCCTGCTCACCAGCCAGGGCTGTACTGGGACCCAGCCACGTGTCATATTTCCCAGTAGTTCTCATTTTAGCCTTCATTGTCCTTTGGTTGGTTTAGAGCGTTTGGTTGGTTTGGAACGTTTGGTGATATTGAGAGTCTGAAGGAGGGAGTCTGATGACTTTTAATGTGATTTTGGTTTTGCATTTCTCAAGGAATGAGCTTTCTGCTGTTCCATAACCAATGCAGGTGAGAGTTGAGATTGTAGATGGGGTGTGGGGGTGGGGTCTCTAAACTGTCTGTGGGCACTATCAGTAAGATTTTAAAGATTTTACCTGAGAGGTCTCCAATCTGCTGGGCTCCACTGGCACCCATTCTTTGAGGTCTCCCCCTTGCACACAGAGGGGACAGCAGGTGACATCAGTACCATTGTCTTGGTCATGTTCTGATTTCTTCTGCGAGGTGAAGGTATTAGAGAAATGGAAAATGATGTGTCCCCACAAGAAAGGGAACACTCCCCAGTAAAGGAGATTGGGAACTTCTTTGTGGGGTGTAGTTTAGGTCTTTCTTTTAACTGCTGTGCCCTGTTTGGAAGGAGCCCAGGAATCCCTCCCAGCACTGGGTCACGTGTGACCACCCTTCTCTGTGTGGTCAAGGCAGAGGGCAAGGAAGGGGAGGGACATTCTTGTCACATTCAAGTGTGTACTCCACGTTTCCTGAAGCAGACTATTCCTGTGCCAGGCAGTTCAGGAGGAAAACAATGTTGGATTAAAATGAAATGACTTAAAGCCTTTCAGTTTGCCTTGGTAAGGTCCTGGGCTCTGCGGATTGAAAGGAATCTGTATGTAGTGTGGCTAGCCCTCTGATACTTGAAGCCTCTCTAGAGCATCCCAGGTTGTCCAGTCTGTGTTTGAGGATTCCCAGGGACAGCAAACTCACTACTTCACATGGCAGGCCATTCTGCGTCTGGATGGCTCAATTTGGAAGTGTTCCTTATGTTTTCTACAGATTCCATGATTGGTCTTAAGCTCTGCCCATTAGTGGCATGAGGAACACTGAATAGGAACGGAAGCCTGTTTGCATGTGAATGCTGTCCTCAGATATGCATGCAATCATGTAACAAGCAAGCAAGTAAATGAATAAATACATAGTATGAACTGAGAGTCCTTCTTAACTCTCCAAATGTTATTTAACTCCCTTGGCTTGACATGCCCAAAGGCTTCTGAGAGTATGCATTAATTTTCAAAAGACATTACTATCCTTTCTTGCAACAGTGGTACATTTCAATGCACACTTAGTTATAGTACGTAGGTAGTTATAGGATAGCAGGTAGTTATATAGGTAGGTCATATTTAACTGGTTTATATTATTATGGAAATACTCATGGGATATTTTGTGAGAAGAAATAAGAGGACATTTGTGTTAATCGCCTTGAGGAAATACATCAGCTCTAAAAGGAGGAAACAGTTAAATTTTTTTTTCTTAGTTATCTTCTTTAATAACATATTTGTAACTCATAGCTCCTTAGAAATCAGGTTGCTGGCTTGAAGGACAATTTTATTTTATTTTTTTATTTATAAAAAATTATTTTATTTTATTTTATCCCTTCTTTTTCATCTTCCTGAAATAGCCAGACTAAAGGTAGGTGAGTTAAGTCCTCTGGGGATAAGGAAAGGGTTACTGTTTTTTTTCCCACAGTGCAGTAATACACACCAAAAACATTCCAAAATTTTTGGTAGAAATTGTAAGAACATATTAAAACTCGAGAAATGAATTAACAAGCCACCTTTTTATGCAGCACAGAGTGCCTCTGCATTTAATGAATAGCACTTTATTCCACAACTACGTAAATCGTGGGCTGAAATGTCCAGTAAGCGTGTGCCCTCTAAATCAATGAGGGTGTGTGTATGCTCAGATTAGAACAAGTCTGTGCAAATAAGATTAAAAGTCTGACCTAGACTCACAGAACCCTGAAACAGAAGAGTATAGAATGAAATTCTGTCTTCAGCTCACAGTTAAAGCAGTTCTTCAAGTTTCTCAAACAGCTCATTCTTAACTGTAGCATTAATAATTCCTACAGCACAAGGAACACTTGATATTTTAACCTTCCTTCTTGCTCACTTTTTATTTTGGTGGCTGACCTGTAGATGTGTTAATTTTTTTCCAAATCAAATAGCTGAACTAGGACTGTAAAAAATGAGACGACTACTTTTGGACTAATGTAGAAACTATAATAGTGCTTCTTTTGTGCCAGTCACAATTTTGTTTTACCTAAGTGAATTCCCTTAGTTGTCACAATAACCCCGTGAGACAGGTATTACCATTAGCTCCATTTTACAGATGAGGAAACTGAGGCACTGAATGGCTATGCTGCTAGGAAGTGTGGGAGCCCAGATTTAAGTCCTGGCAGTCTGGCTCCCGAGTGTGGACTCTTAATCACTGCCTGACACAGCCTCTCAGAGCATAGCTAGTAGAACTGTCATCTTTATCAATGCCATCTTGCTTCTGCCCTATTAATTAGGATAAGGCCAGGGTGTTAAAGAGACTCAACAATCATTTCAGTGCCTCAAGGAAGTATAAGTTTATTTCTCTCTCATATGGTCTGGGGGGAGCATTCCAGGTAAACAGGGCATTTGGCTGCATGGAGTCTTCCAGGGACCCAGGTTTCTCACGAGTGATTGTTCCCCCATCTTTAGGGAACGGTTGTCATCTGTATTATGGGAGCTAGGTGGTGGCCATGCTCAGATTTCACCCATCTGGAAGGGGAAGAGTGTAGAGGTGGTGTCTCTACCCTAAGGCCACCTGGGCCAGGCCTGGAATGTGATTCTTCTGCTCACCTTCCACTGGAGAGAACTTGGTCATACCTACCTTGGTCACATGGCCACACCCAGCTGCCAGGAAGGATAGGGAATGTGATCTACCCGCGGAGTTAGGAGAAAGGGGAGAGCAGATTTTGGCGGGCATCTAACTGTCCCCACCACATGTGTAGAAAAGGAGAATGTAATTATCATGATCAAAATAACCTATCATAACTATAAGCAACCTGACTAGTAAAGAAAATACTTAAAAAAGAGACAAAAGTCATCTTCCACTCCACATTAACCCTCTGATTTCCTTTTGGGGAATTGTATCTTTCCTCCATAAGACAGAGTCTGATGTGGTTGAAAAGCATGTGACAGGTGGGGGAAATTGAATAGCCCATCCCAAGGATATGAGTTTCTGGGGGGGAGGGTGCCTGACTGGTATGGGGATCGCAACCTGTGACCTTAGTGTTAGAAGACTGGATGAGGACTTTCCTGAAGTTGCTGTCTAGAAGTTTCTAGAACTGCTTTAGTTCTCACTTATTTACAAGCTCGGTTTCCTAGCTTTCAATCCCCTGAGCTCTCAGTCTCTTAGTAAAACCCCTTTTGTTGAAGTTAGTCAGGATTAGTTCTTGTTACCAGCAACTAATGATTCCTAAGTGACACACTTGCTATCCAGAGGAAATCTCTGCCAATATTTGATGTATTTTCCTCCCATTGCCTTTTAACATATTTTTTTACATAGTCAATATTATATTGTGCATACAATCTTATACCCATTCT